>NC_137130.1:1280000-1417500 GCF_949319135.1 Squalius cephalus
TAGGCTCCTTTTAGCTCGCTCCAGGGAATTGGTGACCCACCACAGGGACATTGTCCTTCGTCACATTCAGTCTCTCTGCTTGAGGTTAAACACAGAGAAGAGTGTTCTCACCCCAGCTCAATGCACAGTTTTCTTAGGTGTTCGCCTGGATTCTGTTCTGATGCAGGCCCATTTGGCTCCTGCACGGATTTCCAGTCTTGTGACATGTTTGGCCCGCTTCATGCTTGCCCATCGTGTATCTGTGGGCACTTGCCGCAGGCTTCTGGGTCTCATGGCCATGTCCCCGGGATCTTGAACCTCGCAGCGGATTTTCTGTCGAGACAGAAGCTCAGGTCGGGGGAGTGGATGCTGAACCGTCAAACAGTAGCCCTGATCCAGTAGCCCCTGGACGTGTTCAGAAAAGCGGAAGTGGACCTCTTTGCATCGTCCCAATGCCCACTTTTTGTTCTCCCTGAGCCCCCCAGCACCGTTGGGAATAAATGCATTCGCCCACCCATGGCCGATGCAGAAACTTTATGCATTCCCGCCCGTCAAATTGATCCAGGTGGTTCTGTCCAGGGTGAGGGAGAGCGGATCCCGTCTCCTACTTATAGCCCCATTCTGGCCGTCCCAGCCGTGGTTCTCGGAGCAGGTTCCTCTTCTGGAATGCCCTCCCTGGGAGATTCCGGTCAGGGAGGATCTACTATCCTAGCTTCAGGGCAGGATATGGCACCCTCGCCACGACATTTGGAAGCTATGCGTATGGCCCATCAGAGGCCGCTAGCTTTGAGCTTTGGTCTTCCCGCTGATGTCCAGGAGACCATTGCAAGTGCGAGAACCCTTTCCACAAGAAGGCTGTATTCCTCCAAGTGGAGGGTTTTTGAGTCATGGTGTTCAACACACGCTGTGGATCCAGTCAGCTGCCCAGTGCGTTCAGTGCTGGAGTTCCTACAGGAGAAGTTTGCTTCTGGAGCGGCCACTACCACTCTGAGAGTATACGTTGCTGCTATTGCAGCTCATCGGATGAGATCCCCCTGGGTAAACTAAGGCTTGTCTCAACATTTATGCGCAGGGTTAGGCGCCTGAAACCAGCACGCTCCCCTGGAATTCCCTCTTGGGACCTGTTAGTCATCCTGGAGGGCTTAACGGAGGCTCCCTTTGAGCCCTTGGAGTCAGATCCGGAGTGGATTCTGACTCTCAAGGGTAATCTTTTATTAGCTTTGACTTCTTTGAAGCGGGTTGGGGATTTGCAAGCTCTTTTTGTCAGCAAGACATGTATTGACTTCGCTCCTGGTCTGGTCAAGATGACTTTAAGACCAAGGCCAGGATATGTGCCCAAAGTATTGTCGACATCATTTCGCTCTCAGGTTGTCAACCTTCACTCTTTCCATCCTCCTCCTTTTGTTTCTGAGGAGGACGGGAAGCTTCATTTGCTCTGCCCTGTCCGAGCGTTGAAGTTCTATGTAGATCGCTCCAGCGGTTGGAGAAAATCTAGCCAGCTCTTGGTATGTTTCGGTGCTGGCCGTCGCAGGCGTTCCCACTGTGTCTTAAGCTCCGCAGCGTCTTGTAAGAATTTTTTGAAATCCCAAGTAAAATTTGTGCAATTTAGTGAATCAGTTCATTGAAACAAACAGTCCAAAAGAACCATTTGGCAGAAAAGAAATGGACTGCCCATCACAACCGCAACTTGACATGTTTAACAAGTATTTTCAGACATAATTACTTGCTTTTATTTGGTTTTGCATTTGAATATATATTTAGACATTATCAAAAACTGCACATATTTGTAGATTATACCCCCAAAAATTGCTTTGTATTTCCAGTGCTGATCCACTTAATGTTTTCTAATCATGTCCACAATTGTTCTATGTTCATATAACTAGTCCCACAAAAGTCACCAAGTTTCTGCTAAAGTAGAAACAGAGAAGTTCAGTGAACTGTGTTTAAATAAAGCAGAAGCCTGTAGAACTGACCTGATGACACACTGAAGCTCAGTAAAGCTGTTGACTGTGAAACTCCCACAGTCTCCAAACAAACCCGACAGCGAGTGTGTTCATAATGTCCCGACACACGATCTGAGTTAGTGACCCCCTGACGCAGGAATGCCCAAACTAACCTGTTAATAACTGAACCGATCAAGCTCACGCTGATGCAGGAATGCCCAAACTAACCCGTTAATAATTGAACCCGATCAAGCTCACGCTGATGCAGGAATGCAGTGATCAGCTGAGATGTGGAAACTCTCATCGCTTCACATGTGTTCCTAATAAACCAGATTATTCTGCCGTTCATGTTCACGCTGAGCTCGGGATATGCTTCCATGATAAAGTATTCACGTCAGAAACACAGAAACACACACTTACACTAAAGAGCAACGTCTGTTCGGAGATTATTCATTGTGTTATTATGTCATTTAGGATAGCAGGAGCCAAAACCCACATAAATAGAAGAAGTTAACACACAAAAATCACATTTATGCACGTCCAGATTATTCCTTAAATCATATTATGCTATGAATTTTATATGTTGTATAATTCGTTATATTTTTAACGTCACCTGCTAAATGTCAAATATATTATATATCAAATATATATCTTATGTTATATATTAAATCTATGTGAGATGTGTTATATACCAAATGTGTCAAATATATTATGTATGCAATATGTCATATATGTTAAATGTTAAACATTTGATATATTAAATATATATCAGATATATGATATGTTAAATATATATATATATATATATATATATATCATATATGATCTATATTAAATACTTGTCAAAAATATAATGTATATTAAATATGTCAGATCTGTTATATATTAAACGTCAAATATTTTATATATTAAATATATATTAAATATATTATATATTAAATATGTCAGATATATAATATGTTAAATATATGTCAGATATTTTATATAGGCTATTAAATATATTTCAGATATAATATATCAAATATATGTCAGATATGTTAAATATTAAATGTAATATATTTTATATATATCAAATATATCATATATATAAAATATGTCAGATATGATATATATCAAATATATTATGGATAAAATGTCAGATTATTTATATATTATATATTATGATATATATTAAATATATGTCAAATATTTGTATATTAAATATGTCTTGATTTTAAATATATGCCAGATATATTATACATGAACTATATGTCAGATATGTTATATATGAAATATATTTCAGATATATTATGCATTAATGTTCATATATATTACATATTAAAAATATGTCAGATATAAATGTAATTTAGTGTCAAATATATTATGTATTAAATATTTTTTGGAATATGCATTACATATATATTAAATACATAAATAAATTCACAAATATGCTGAAGCAGTGCATTGAACCTGTATTATACTCGACGGATCTGTGTTCAGTGATACGGCTGATGAACTGATGTAAACGAGTGTGTGTGTGTGAGTTTAATGAGTGAGTGTGTGAGTTTAATGAGTGAGTGTGTGAGTTTAACGAGTGAGTGTGTGAGTTTAATGAATGAGTACTTTACTGATGTAAACGAGTGTGTGTGTGTGTGTGTGTGTGTGAGTTTAACAAGTGAGTGTGTTTCAGGCCGAGAGCTCGATGGATCTGGACGGGCTTCAGTGATACAGCTGATGAACTGATGTAAACGAGTGTGTGTGAGTTTAATGATTGTGTGTGTGAGTTTAACGAGTGTGTGTGTTCCAGGCCGAGAGCTGGATGGATCTGGACGGGCTTCAGTGGAACTGCAGTTACTCAGTGGAGGTCCAGGCTGTCTCGTACTGGGGTCAACACCGACTGAAGAGTGGAAAAGCCTCCGTTCACATCGAGACTCAACAACACAATCAGTCAAGTACGACACAACTCGCCTTCATCATCATCATCATCATCATCATCATCAGTGCAAGATCTCTGGCCCTTTATGATTTATACCATAGTCTGTCTGAATACTCAAATCTGATTGACTGGAAGGTGTGTAATAAAACCGTTTAATGCACAGCTAGCTGTGGCTTATCCCTTACATATGTATATATTTTTAATGTTATCGTTATCGGCCCGATAAGAAAATTTGGCCGATATATTAAAGCCGATAAATAATGTATTATTTCCTTCAGCTGAGACTCTTCAGATTCGCACTGTTCATCGTGATGGTTTTGAATTGCTTGAAATATGATTGGAATCACTTCAAAAAAGGAAAATACAGAAGCGCAAGTCCGTCATATCGGCTACATAACATTATAATGAGAACATCATAATTGTGTTTGGGACATGGATTTTAATGACGAGACTTTTTGTTTTTGTAACCAGGCTCTCAAAAATGACATAAAAATTTGGATTTGGATTTATCGGCCAATATATCGGTTGTCGGCTTTCAACTATAAAGAATTATCGGTATCGGACAAATTTTTTATATCGGTGCATCCCCAATATATATATTGGGGATGCAATATATATAATATATATATATTGGGGATGCACCGATATAAAAAATTTGTCTGATACCGATAATTCTTTATAGTTGATAAAGTTGAAGCCAATAACCGATATATTGGCCGATAAATCCAAATCCAAATTTTTATGTCATTTTTGAGACATAAAACTATTTTATTTTAAATATTTTAATTATTAATTGTTTAATCATTTTATTTATTTAATAATTGTAGTTATTTGATGGACCATGATGGAAGAACACTTTATTTCCCATAATGCTCAAAAATCCTTAATTTTGTCAATTATGTTAATATATATTTATATAAATCTTAAAAAAAAAAAAACGTAAAAAAAATAATACATAAGGGATAATGTATAGCGAGGCGGTTGTTATAGCGAATAACAACCCCGACAGGCTGAACGGGACCCCGACGCGAAGCAATTCAATGAAGCAATTCTCACTATTAACTAGTAGCTTATTATCATGCATATTACTGTGATATTGGCTGTTTATTAGTACTTTTAAAGCACATATTAATGCCTTATTCTGCATGATCATAATCTACATCCCTTAATCACCCAGTACCTACGCTGAACAACTACCTTACTATTAATAATCAGAAATCAGGAGTTTATTGAGGCAAAAGTGTGACCATAAATACAGTATGTATATAGTAAAAGTAAAGTTTAACTTTAACTAAAATGAACCCAAGGATCAATCATAGTTTCATATTTAATCACTTTCATATACATCCACCAATATAACAGTTCTTTGGAATCGATTGAAAGGATTCACAGAAATTAATCCGCTATTTCATTAGTATACACCGATTGTTTTCATATTCTTGAGTAATGCGTGGATCCATATTAAGATTTAATCTCTTGAATGTTGATTTAGAGGCAGTTTCTAAAGTGAGGAAAGTGTCGGTGAAGAAACCCTCGAGCGCTCTGGGAGTCGGCACACCGTATTACAAAGACGGACAACTACAGGTGCGCATCTACTGGAAGAAGAGAACAGGTAACACACACAACATCTACACAACATCAACACAACATCTACACAACCTCTACACAACATCTACACAACATTAACACAACATCCACACAACATCCACACAACATCTACACAACTTCTACACAACATCTACACAACATCAACACAACATCAACACAACATCAACACAACATCAACACAACATCTACACAACATCTACACAACATCAGCACACCGTATTACAAAGACGGACAACTACAGGTGCGCATCTACTGGAAGAAGAGAACAGGTAACACACACAACATCTACACAACACCTACACAACATCAACACAACATCCACACAACCTCAACACAACATCTACACAACATCAACATCTTCACAACATCAACACAACATCTATACAACATCAGCACACCGTATTACAAAGACGGACAACTACAGGTGCGCATCTACTGGAAGAAGAGAACAGGTAACACACACAACATCTGCACAACACCTACACAACCTCAACACAACATCTACACAACATCAACATCTTCACAACATCAACACAACATCTATACAACATCAGCACACTGTATTACAAAGACGGACAACTACAGGTGCGCATCTACTGGAAGAAGAGAACAGGTAACACACACAACATCTACACAACATCAACACAACATCGACACAACATCAACACAACATCTACACAACATCTACACAACATCAACACAACATCTACACAACATCAACACAACATCTACACAACATCAACACAACATCTACACAACATCTACACAACATCCACACAACATCTACACAACATCTACACAACATCAACACAACATCCACACAACATCTACACAACATCAACATCTTCACAACATCAACACAACATCTATACAACATCAGCACACTGTATTACAAAGACGGACAACTACATGTGCGCATCTACTGGAAGAAGAGAACAGGTAACACACACAACATCTACACAACACCTACACAACATCAACACAACATCTACACAACATCAACACAACACCTACACAACATCAACACAACTTCTACACAACATCTACACAACACCTACACAACATCAACACAACATCTACACAACCTCAACACAACACCTACACAACATCAACATTTTCAAAACATCAACACAACATCTATACAACATCAACACACCGTATTACAAAGACGGACAACTACAGGTGCGCATCTACTGGAAGAAGAGAACAGGTAACACACACAACATCTACACAACATCTACACAACATCAACATCTACACAACATCTACACAACATCAACACACCGTATTACAATGACGGACAACTACAGGTGCGCATCTACTGGAAGAAGAGAACAGGTAACACGCACAACATCTACACAACATCAGCACACCGTATTACAAAGACGGACAACTACAGGTGCGCATCTTCTGGAAGAAGAGAACAGGTAACACACACAACATCTACACAACATCAACACAACATCGACACAACATCAACACAACATCTACACAACATCTACACAACATCAACACAACATCTACACAACATCAACACAACATCTACACAACATCAACACAACATCTACACAACATCTACACAACATCTACGACTCTGGATTTTCAGCACAGGGGGACTTTAAATTTGCATTTATATGATTTAAATGATTATTAGATTGTCATTAACTTATGAAAACTTAAGTTTGGGAAATCTGATTGCCTGATAATGATGCAAAACTTGTGGAAACAGTGAAAACACTGAAACGTTGTGCTCCTGTCGAGCTGTGTTTGGTGGTGTGTGTGTGTGTGTGTGTGTGTGTGTTACATTACTAATATATGTCATCGAGCCAGAGCTTCAGGAGTGAGCGATGATGTCGATGCTAATGAAGGAAGGAGCCAGATCAGTCTCATTAAGAATTCACACAAAAAACATGATTCACACGTGAGTAACCAATTTCACATGCATGAAACCACATGCACGTGCACACAAATTTGTTTCACGTGCGTGAAAAAAAAATATATTCACAAAAAGCAATTAAAATGCGCAAAATAAAATGATATATTCATAAAATACATTTCACAAATGCAAAACACAATTCGTAGATATACAACTGTGCACAAAAAACTTTCCGATCAACTGCACATACCTCTCATCAGCCATGAACTTACTGTGGTCGAAAGCTGATGACGCAACATGAAGGTAGGCACGCCCTCACATGATGATGATTGGTCGATTGATAAGCTTAAATCTGATTGGCTAAAGAGTACGACTGATCTGTGTAGGAGGAGAGCGCTGCCAGGAAAGTCTCAAAAACACACACACACACACACACACACAAATCCAAGGCGATCCACACATGAATGACGATTTGCACATTCACATTCAAGGATAAACTCGTACATTTTAAACATTCGAAGGTTTTTGTGCATCTACGAATTGTGTTTTGCATTTGTAAAATGTATTTTATGAATATATAATTTTATTTCACTCACGTGAATTGTTTTTTGTGTACGTAAATGTGGTTTCTACGCATGTGTAAATCCTGTTTTTTGCATAAATGATTGAGACTGATCTGTCTCCAGAGGCTGTGATGCTTTACTGAGGATGACGAGGATGTTTGTGCTGTGTGTCAGTCTGAGCGAGTAATGAGATTCTGAGTGTGTTTCTTGCTGACTCGTTCTGTGCCTCAGCGTTTTTATTCTGCCAGCCTCAAAGCATCAGGTCAACCTGAACTAATCTCACTTCTGCTTTAAACTTCTAAAGAATAGCTCGTCACAACTTGGGGGATGTGCACATGTTTGAGCTAGCTGGTGGTGTTTCTGAATGACTAGTTGATAAAACAGCATGACAAAATATCTTGAAACTATAAAAAATGTAGAATAATTTCATTTACTATTTCATTTATTTTCTATTTTTTTTAATTTAGTCTAATTTAGAAAAATGACTACTTGATAGAGTTGAACATTTCATAGATCAAACTAGAAAATTTTGAATAATTTTATTTATTTATTATAACTTATTGTAAAAAATACAAAAATCGTAAAATTATAAAATATACAAAATATCTTGAAACTATAAAAAATGTAGAATAATTTAATTTATTATTTCATTTATTTTCAATTTTTTTATTTAGTCTAATTTAGAAAAATGACTACTTGATAGAGTTGAACATTTCATAGATCAAACTAGAAAATTTAGAGTAATTTTATTTATTATTTATTATACCTTATTGTAAAAAATACAAAAATATTAAAATTGTAAAATATACAAAATATCTTGAAACTAGAAAAATGTAGAATATTTTTTTGTATTTGTATTTATACACATTTAAAATTTAGTCTAATTTAGAAAAATAACTAGTAGATTAAACAGCAAGAAAAAAAATTATAGCACAGACTACAAAATTTAGAATAATTTAAATATTATTATTTATTTTTTATTTTATTTTTTATTTAGTCAAATAAAAAAAGACAAATTGATAAAACAGCGAGATTCAGGATGAAAAATATCTTAAACTTTATTGCAAAAAACTACAAAATTTAGAATAATTTTTTATTTAAGTTTTTAATTGTCAACTTTAGAAAAAAATACTAGTTGATAAAATACTGAGATACAGGAGGAAAACTCTTTATAGAAAAAAATTATAAAAATTTAGATTAATATAATTTATTTATTTATTTTTACTTTTAAAAATTACTTAAACTTTTTATAGCAAATATATATATATATATATATATATATATATATATATATATATATATATATATATATATATATATATATATATATATATATATATATTTTAATAATTTAATTTATTTATTTCAATTACTAGTTGATAAAACTGAGATGCAGAATGAAAAAATGTCTTCTTTTATAGCAAAAAAACCCTACAAAATGTAGAATAATGTAATGACTAGTGGATAAAACAGTGAGATTCATATGTATCTTAAACTTTTTAAAATATTTCCCGCACAGGATTGTGGGATACCAACAGAAGACAGGGATTGTTATGATAATTCCTCCTGTTCTTGTTCCCAGCACTTCTTTACTCTCCAGTGTTTTCTCCTCCTCCATCTGCGATTCCTCTTCTCTGTGTCCAGAAACGTTCTGAGCTTCATGTTGTCGGTTCCTTCAAAGGCTCCTTTAATCTCCCTCTGAAGAGCCGAGCCCGTCTAACTCAATTATTAATCTTAAATGTATCATTTCACGTCCAAACGGCACCGTTGATGAATAATAAACTGGAGGCGTTGCATAAACACTGCTGATTAGCGCAGTGAGCCTTTACTGTTCTGAGGAACCCAATCAACCCATGCCAGAAACACTCGCAGGAACTTCATGATGATGATAAACGCCTGATATTAACTTACAGCAGTTCTGCCAACAAAATAAAGTCTTTTGTTGTTCATGCCACTCCTGCGTACAGAAACAGTCCTCATGTTTTAAAGCTCTTTGATGACACGCATGTCTAAACGCGGTGTCGCTGGATTAGTCTCGTGACTCGCTCGTTTTGCGATGCGCTTGAATCGTCACTGAAGTCTCCATGTGTCATTTTTTCATATCAAATCAAATCAAATTTTAGTTATAAAGCACATTTAAAATCAAATGAAAATGAAAGTGCTGTACAGGAAAGAAAGTGAAAAAAACAAAAAACAAAAACAAAGCAAGAAACATAAAAGGTAGATTAAAAGCACAAGAGAAAAGATGCATTTGTTCATGTATTAAATGGGTTTATTCTGATGGTCCGCTTTAGACGTTCTACTAACTGTGTGTGTGAGAGTGTGTGTGTACTAACTGTGAGTAACTGCATGTCAGCTAACTCTCATTAGAGTATTAGCCGACCGTTCGACTGTTCGGGTCAGTAGAGTGAGTTTAAAGGAGAACTCCGGTCAATTTTAACATTTAGCTCATTTTTTTGTACATTTGGAGTGCTGTTAGTACAGAGAACAACGACAAAAATCTGTGTTGCCTACACCGTGTTATCCTCTTTTTAAAATTTGCACCCTGTTGACTTCAATGGGGCAAGTTTTAAACCTGCTTTTAGCCTCTTAATATCCTTGATGTGTCATTACAAGTGCACAGCCATGTTAGATGATTCCTTCAGAGTGAACGCGGGTGAATCTGACTGCAGTAGATGTGAAAGATATGAATAAAAATTATGTTATTTAAGCCAGCGCTCATACCTGTATTTTCTTCCTGTTTTCAGTCGAAGTCCAAAGTAGTCGATTGCCGAGTTCACGCGCGTGATCATAGGTAACTAAACCTATGCGTGTGAACTCGACAATCGACTACTTTGGACTTCGACCGAAAACAGGATGTAAATACAGGTATGTGCGCTGGCTTAAATAACATCATTTTTATTCATATCTTTCACATCTACTGCAGTCAGATTCACCCGTGTTCACTCTGAAGGAATCACTCACATTGGCTGTGCACTTGTAATGACACATCAAGGATATTAAGAGGCTAAAAGCAGGTTTAAAACTTGCCCCACTGAAGTCAACAGGGTGCAAATTTTAAAAAGAGGATAACACGGTGTAGGCAACACCGATTTTTGTCGTTGTTCTCTGTACTGACAGCACTCCAAATGTACAAAAAAATGAGCTCAATGTTAAAATTGACCGGAGTTCTCCTTTAAATGAACTTGCATAAATATCATCAAAATAAAGTGTTATCAGATATTAAGCATCAGTCGACTAATACTCTAATACTCTAATACTCTTATACTCTAATACTCTAATACTCTTATACTCTAATACTCTAATGACTCTAATACTCTAATACTCTAATGCTCTAATACTCTTAATACTCTAATACTCTAATACTCTTAATACTCTAATACTCTAATACTCTAATGACTCTAATACTCTAATGCTCTAATACTCTAATACTCTAATGACTCTAATACTCTAATGACTCTAATACTCTAATGCTCTAATACTCTAATACTCTAATGACTCTAATACTCTAATACTCTAATACTCTAATACTCTAATACTCTAATGACTCTAATACTCTAATGACTCTAATACTCTAATACTCTAATGACTCTAATACTCTAATAATCTAATGACTCTAATACTCTAATACTCTAATGACTCTAATGACTCTAATACTCTAATGACTCTAATACTCTAATGACTCTAATACTCTAATGACTCTAATACTCTAATGACTCTAATGACTCTAATACTCTAATGACTCTAATACTCTAATACTCTAATGACTCTAATACTCTAATGCGCTAATGCTCTAATACTCTAATGACTCTAATGACTCTAATGACTCTAATGACTCTAATACTCTAATGACTCTAATACTCTAATACGCTAATACTCTAATACTCTAATGACTCTAATACTCTAATGACTCTAATGCTCTAATGCTCTAATACTCTAATACTCTACTACTCTAATGACTCTAATACTCTAATACTCTAATGACTCTAATACTCTAATACTCTAATGCTCTAATACTCTAATGCTCTAATACTCTAATGCTCTAATGCTCTAATGCTCTAATACTCTAATGACTCTAATACTCTAATACTCTAATACTCTAATACTCTTAATACTCTAATGCTCTAATACTCTAATGCTCTAATGCTCTAATATTCTACTACTCTAATACTCTAATACTCTAATGCTCTAATACTCTAATACTCTACTACTCTAATGACTCTAATACTCTAATACTGTAATGACTCTAATACTCTAATACTCTAATGACTCTAATACTCTAATGACTCTAATGACTCTAATACTCTAATGCTCTAATACTCTAATGCTCTAATACTCTAATGCTCTAATGCTCTAATACTCTACTACTCTAATGCTCTAATGCTCTAATACTCTACTACTCTAATACTCTAATACTCTAATGCTCTAATGCTCTAATACTCTAATGACTCTAATACTCTAATGACTCTAATGCTCTAATGCTTTAATACTCTAATGCTCTAATGACTCTAATGACTCTAATACTCTAATACTCTAATGACTCTAATACTCTAATATGCTAATGACTCTAATACTCTAATGTTCTAATACTCTAATACTCTAATACTCTAATACTCTAATGCTCTAATACTCTAATACTCTAATGACTCTAATGACTCTAATGACTCTAATACTCTAATACTCTAATGACTCTAATGACTCTAATACTCTAATACTCTAATACTCTAATGACTCTAACACTCTAATGACTCTAATACTCTAATACTCTAATACTCTAATGACTCTAATACTCTAATACTCTAATGACTCTAATACTCTAATGACTCTAATACTCTAATACTCTAATACTCTAATGCTCTAATACTCTAATGACTCTAATACTCTAATACTCTAATGCTCTAATACTCTAATACGCTATTACTCTAATACTCTAATGGCTGATAGTTACAGTAGAACGGCTGAAGCGGACTATATGTTTTTATATATGTGAGTGTGTGTCTGAGAGTGTGTGTGTGTGTGTGTGTTTGTGAGTGTGTGTGTGAGGGAGTGTGTGTGTTTGTGAGTGTGTGTGTGTGTTTGTTTGTGAGTGTGTGTGTGTGTTTGTGTGTGTGTGTGTGTGTGTGTGTGTTTGTGTGTTTGTGTGTGCGTCTGAATGTGTGACTGTGTGTGTGTGTGTGCGCGTTAGGGTTAGGTTACTGAGTTGTTACTGAGTTAGGGTTAGGTTACTGAGTTGTTACTGAGTTGTGTGCGTGTGTATGCTGTGTTGTATTCTGTGTGTGTGTGCGTCTGAGTGTGTGTGTGTATGCTGTGTTGTACTCTCTGTGTGCGAGTGTGTGTGTGTGAGATCTCTAACCCATGCTGATGTTCTATCTCCAGATGAGTTGGTGAACCGTTATCATGTTCAGTGGAAGCATGAATACTGCAACCACAACCAGAGCCGAGCGCCGGAGAAATCAGTCACTCAGGTGTGTGTGTGTGTGTGTGTGTGTGTGTGTGTGTGTGTGTGTGTGTGTGTGTGTGTGTGTGTGTGTGATCTCCATCTTTCCTGCACCACACACTAAAACTCCATTGTGTTCATGTGTATTTCTGACCCACAACAGCATCAGCCAAGAGTTTTCAGAACAAGCCTCTTGCCCTTCATAAACGCAGCCTCTTACGGGACCAAAGACTCATTTCTCTTCATTACTGGAAGCAAATTAGCGCGTGTTGTTTCAGATGATGTGGTCAAAATGTGGTCCAGTGCCTAATAAAACACATGTATTAAAATGACATTTCCAGGAAGTAGGATTGAATTCATCAAACCCCCCCCCCGGCCCCACCGGAGCCGTAACCTGTGTCCCAAGCCTGTTTCAGCTCCACTCCTACAGATCACGCAATCTTGACTGAAATCTGGCCTTTAACAGCGTCACAGCGCTTTCAGATTGAAAAACTACATTTAGACCTTTTACAAAGAAAATGTAGTTGTTGTTTGCCCATACAAATGTGGCTAGAGTGTTATGCTTGTTTGGAGAAAATGTGTCACTACAATGCTAGAGTGTTCTGTGTGGTTGACAGGACGTTGCTCTGGGGTTGCTAAGGTGTTGCTATGCAGTTAGTTTCTAAAGTCTTCTGGGTGGTCACCAGGATTGTCCTATGGGGTTGCTGAGGTGTTCTAGGTTGTTTCTAGGGTGTTGCTATGCAGTTTCTAAGATGTTTGGGGTGGTTGCCAAGACGTTGCTCTGGAGTTGCTAAGGTGTTGTAGCTGGCTGCTAGGGTTTGCTATGCAGTTTAGTTCTAAGGTGTTCTAGTTGGTTGCTAGGGTGTTGCTATGCAGTTTCTAAGATGTTCGGGGTGGTTGCCAAGACGTTGCTCTGGAGTTGCTAAGGTGTTGTAGCTGGCTGCTAGGGGTTGCTATGGAGTTTAGTTCTAAGGTGTTCTAGTCGGTTGCTAGGGTGTTGCTATGCAGTTTCTAAGATGTTCGGGGTGGTTGCCAAGACGTTGCTCTGGAGTTGCTAAGGTGTTGTAGCTGGCTGCTAGGGGTTGCAATGCAGTTTAGTTCTAAGGTGTTCTAATTGGTTGCTAGGGTGTTGCTATGCAGTTTCTAAGATGCTCGGGGTGGTTGCCAAGACGTTGCTCTGGAGTTGCTACGGTGTTGTAGCTGGCTACTAGGGGTTGCTATGCAGTTAAGTTCTAAGGTGTTCTAGGTGGTTTCTAGGGTGTTGCTATGCAGTTTCTAAGATGTTCGGGGTGGTTGCCAAGACGTTGCTCTTGAGTTGCTAAGGTATTGTAGCTGGCTGCTAGGGGTTGCTATGCAGTTTAGTTCTAAGGTTGTTCTAGTTGGTTGCTAGGGTGTTGCTATGCAGTTTCTAAGATGTCCGGGATGGTTGCCAAGACGTTGCTTTGGAGTTGTTAAGGTGTTGTAGCTGGCTGCTAGGGGTTGCTATGCAGTTAAGTTCTAAGGTGTTCTAGGTGGTTACTAGGGTGTTGCTATGCAGTTTTTAAGATGTTTGGGGTGGTTGCCAAGACGTTGCTCTGGAGTTGCTAAGGTGTTGTAGCTGGCTACTAGGGGTTGCTATGCTGTTAAGTTCTAAGGTGTTCTAGGTGGTTGCTAGGGTGTTAGCTAAGATGTTCGGGGTGATTATATAAGGGTGTTTTGTGGCTCAAACTGCAGAGCGTGGCATTAGCAATGCCAGGGTCATGGGTTTGATCCCAGGGAGGGAATGCATTTAAACCTTGAAGGCAATGTAAGGCACTTTGGACAAAAGAACCTGCCAAATGCATGTAATGTATTTAATTTGTAGGCATTAGTATGGCCTGTTTATTTTAGAGTGGTTGCCAAATGCCCAAGTCACTCCAACAATTCAATTCACATTCACATTTATTTCACAACACACATCATTTCAAAGCAGCTTTACAGAAAATGCATGAGTCCACATTACAGTTTACAGTGATCTGTTATCAGAGGAGACTGTCTAAGTTATGCATTTCAGAAATGTACATATACAAAATCACAGTTAGCTAAAAATGTATTAATTTAAACAATGTAATAATTTAATGCAGAAACAATGAGCTCATTGAAGTAATGAATAGTTGTTTGTTAACAAATGATTATGACATTTAGAAAAATGTATCATCATCATAGCAGAGACTTCTGCATGAACAAACACACGTTTTCTTCATTACTCAAGTCACCAGGTCAGTGGAGGATTGTCTCTCTTTAATAAATGTGCTTCTCTTTTGCAGGAGAACTACATTAATCTTCCCAACCTGCTGTTCTCCTGCATGTACACGGTCACCGTCCACACACTCACTGCTAAACAGCGCTCCTCCGACGAGAGCGTGGGCTTCCTCACGCCGTCCTGTGAGATCATCAGGAGCAAGAGTCCGAAGCCCATCGCCTGTCCCGAGGAGCACGACTCCTTCAGGACCGGTGCGCATTCTATCGTTTCTCATACAGTTCATGCATTCAGCCTGAAATATGACATGAGTGATTACAGTGGGATGAAAATCCAGGTTTATTCGGGAGCAACAGTTTGCAGACGCTGTGCTTTTGGTGTTTAATTTGCCGTTTTTCTAGTGCATATTTAATTTAGTTGGTTGGCATCAAGCCGTGTTATTTTAGTACGATTGATATAGTGTTAAAGTTTTGATAATATTTTGAATTTGTTTTTATTTCGATATTTTCAGGGTTTTTCATTTTAGTTTTTTTGTAATTTTAGTCAAATAAATAGTAACTTTTAACATTTTTTTGATTAATATACTGGTAAAGTTTATATTAATATTTTGATATTATTTTGTAATGTATTTTCCGTTTTTATTTAAATTTTACTTGTTTTTTTGTTTTGCTTTTTAAATAAAAAAGTAACTTTTTAATGAAACTTTTTTAATATATTATTTTATTGAACTTTTATTATTATTATTGTTATTTTTTTTTTTACTTTTTAGTCAAATAAATAGTAACTTTTTAAAAAATGTTGATTTAATATACTGGTAAAGTTTATATTAATATTTTGAAATATTTTTTTTGTAATGTATTTTCCATTTTTATTTAAATTTTACTTTTTACGTTTTTTTGTTTTGTTTTTTAAATAAAAAAAGTAACTTTTTAATTAAACTTTTTTAATGTTTTATTTTATTGAACTTTTATTATTATTATTATTATTATTATTATTTTTATTATTTTTTTTTTACTTGGTTAGTAGTAAGTAGTGTTATTTTAGTATTATTGATATACTGTATAAACCTTCTACAGGACCGGTGGGAATCACTAATTAGGAAGTGTTTGTTTTCATTCAGCCTGAAATATGACATGAGTGATTACAGTGGGATGAAAATCCAGGTTTATTCGGGAGCAACAGTTTGCAGACGCTGTGCTTTTTTAAAAAAACTTCATTTTGGTCTTTAGTATGCTGTTGTTCTGGTGCATCTTTCGTTTACTTTTGATATTTTCATTTTTTTTTTTTAAATGTAATATAATTGAATAATTTAGTAAAAAAATTAAATAAACTTTTTAATATAGATTAATATACTGTTGAAGTTTTTATTAATATTTTGAATTAGTTTTTATTTTTATATTTTCAGTTTTTATTTTATTTGTACTTTTTTCTAAAAGTTATTTTTAATTAAACTTTTTTTTTAGTAAAAGTATTTTAATAGTTTCTTTTATTTAACTTTTTTTTTACTTACTAATTTTTTACTTACTAAGTTAGTACTAAGTAGTGCTATTTTAGTATTATTGATATACTATTCAAGGTTTTATTAATATTTTTATACATTTATTTTAGTTAGTTTATTATGTTAAATCATTTTAGTAATCATTTTAGTAATTTTAGTAAAAGTAATATTTTTTTCTTTTATATTTTATTCCATTTAACATTTATTTTGAATTATTTTATTTTTATTTCATCATTGATATACTTTTATAGTTTTTATTAATGTTTGAATTCATTTTTGTTTTGGTATTTTCTTTTTGTTTGTTTTTAATTTTAGTTGAAGTTTATTATTTTTCAGTAATTTTAGTAAAAACAAATAGTAGCTTTTTAATATTTTATTTTGGTTAACTTTAATTTTTTTGTTTTTTATTTAGTAGTGTTATTGTAGTTTTATTGACATACTGTTCAAACTTTCATTAATATGTTTATTTTTATATTTTTGTTTAAGTTTGTCATTATGTCATTTTTTACGTTTTTTTTTTCTCTGAATGTCTAATAATTTTTAACTATTTATTCATTTTTATTTCAGTTTTAGTTTTAGTTATTGTAGTACTTCAACTTGCACTAAACAAAATTGAGAAATGTTTTAGTTTTACTTTTAGTTAACAACAATAACTGCGACACAAGAGCCTAAAACAAAACTCTTAATAACTTTCATTCAGTGACTAGTTTTTACTTTATTCATAATTTTGCATCCTCTGCAGTTTTCATTTGTTCAGTGTGGTGTGTGTGTTGTGCATCTTCTGTCCTCATGATGTATGTGATGTTTTCCTGAAACCCTGCAGTGCCGTCGAAGGTTTTGGCGAAGCCTGAGAATCTGACAGCGACCTTCACTTTCCACGACGGGAACGTGACGGGTCACTTCCGCTGGAGGGGGTCGCGACCCAAGTCTCATCAGCCAATCACAGGCTTCCAGGTCACATGGGCTGCGTTTTCCACGGAGAGCCTCGTCTCCCGGTCTCAGATCCTGCCACCTGTAAGTCCTCCACACACACCGCTCTCCCGTGAAAGCTCACACATACACATAAATTACACGTTCTTGGCCGATGATTTCATACAAGAGTGTTTCTCATGGAAAACTGGACACATGTTGGAGTCCAAGAGTGTGAAATATGATACACACAGCGCCGGCAGATCTGCTGATGAGTCGAGGCTGCTGTTTAATAACCTCTTAATAACCAGATCTCATTTAGACTGAGTAATATACTGAATGTTCACAGTATATTTGTATAATAAAGTAAAACTAATGCAAGTATTATTTAATAATAATATAATTTAATAAGTGTATTTAATATTCAAACTCGATATTTAAAAAAATGTGCATTTGTATATTTGTATATATAAATACACGCACATGCATGTATATATTTAAGAAAAATGTGTTATTTATATATAAAAAAAATTATATTTATATATAATATAAACTATATAAATATATATACAGTATATGTATGCAAATATTTCTTAAATATATACATGCATGTTTGTGTATTTATATATACAAAATAATTATACACAGTACACACACATATATTATGTAAACACAAACTTTTATTTTGGATGCGATTAATCGCGATTAATCTTTTGACAGCCCTAATATATATATATATATACACATATATATATATATATATATATATATATATATATATATATATATATATATATATATATATATATATATATATATATATATATATGATTTAATGTTAATATAATTAATAAGTTAAATATTTTTAAAAAGCTTTTAAAAAACTTCTTAATATATTAATTTTTTTATATATTATATATAATATTTGTATTAATATATATTATAATATATTTATTATATTGTATATTTGTATTATATTGTATAATTTAATAATAACTTTTAATTTTAAAAAGCTGAAAAACATATATGTACAAGCATTAAAATAAATTGAATATTAAATTCTGATTAGTTAACATAATTTAAGAGTATTTAATATTAGTATTCAATAGTAAATAAAAAGCTGAAAAATCTCTATATATGGATTTCATAAATACAATTTAAACTACATCACCCAGGCCTTATGGGAAGGTTTATCCTGGAGATGTACGAGTGTTATTAATGTTCATATGGTGAGTATGAGTGTTTTGAGCTCTGACATCATCACCAGATCTCCTCCAACAGACAGTGCTCATATAACACTCTCACGTTATGTTATTAATATTCATATCCTTCTGCCGAAGCTTTAATTGACTCAGTCGGACTGAAATGCATCAAACTGATCCCGTCCGGTTTTCATCCGTGTGATTCCCAGAACATTGAGGCCGGTTTGAAGCGCGACATCAATATCAGATTGGACTCATTTATGAATGATGTGGATTCTGTGATGTTTATTCTTCACGAGCTCATAATAACCGGACGACGCCTCGAGTGTTGGAGGAACTCTACAGGAGCTTCATTCGTGTGCAGGCGTTCCCGTACAACGCTGTAACTCGTTTCTTCACCATCACAGTACGATACATCGTTGAAGAAATCCACTAGCGAGTCACGACTGTTTCCCGAAACCATATTTTTGCAAATTGGTCGTTCAACCACATTGGTTAATGATGTCACACACGTATGGATTCTGATTGGCTGTTAATGTTTTTTTTTTTTTTTATCATTCATCAGCTGGAAAAAAAATAATTCTGATTCTGTTGATATTATTTTCTGAGTCATTACTGTAAGCTGTGATATGAACTCTGATATCTAATAGTTTATTATTAAAACCTTACGGTTATCAATATTGATGTGAACGTGAATGGGCCTTTATTGTCAATTAGGGATGCAGTGTGTGTATATATATATCGGCTAGCATATCAGTATCGGCTATATTTATTATTTTTTATTGGACTGAACATTAAAAAATGTTGTCATTATAAGCCCAATAAAAATAGTTTTTATTATAAAAATAATAAATATAGCCGTTATAGACGCGCTCACATACAGTAAATCAGATATTGGCCCGATGTACGATATTAGTACGATACACCGTTGAAGAAATCCACTAGCGAGTCACGACTGTTTCCAGAAACCGTATTGTCGTGAATTTGTCGTTCAAACACGTTAGTTAAAGGGGGGGTGAAATGCTCATTTTCACTCAATCTCCTGTTAATCTTGAGTACCTATAGAGTAATATTGCATCCTTCATATCTCCAAAAAGTATTTTGTTTTATTATATTAATAACAGAAAGATAGACTGTACCGAGTCTTTCCGGAAAAAACCGAGAGGCTGGGGGCGGGCCCTGTGGGCGAAGCTTAGCTGTGCTAACGCGCCGAGCTAGTGACAACACACAGAGACATTTGTTCAACAAACAGTTTTACTCACCGTCCGGTTCCAACGCACGACCGCGAATCTTTATCATTGCGACTGCTCGATCCTTAAGCATTAGACGATCTGCAAATCCGTCGATCTGGGCTTTGTTTATAAAACAATCATCGTCGAAATGCAGGGAACAAACAGTCTACACAACTCCGTTTATGCTCAGGAAAACAAACTCCATCCACTGGTGCCTTAACGCTGGGTTCTTTGGGAATCTGTGCAGGGTTGTCTTGCCCTGGCAACCAAAAACACACTTCTTTGGTGACATTGACTTCCCAAAAGCCGGGCAGGGCGCTTTGATGGCGAACTGCTTTCGCTCTCTTGCTCTGGTCTACGAGTGCGCGCGCGGCCGCGATCTTACCGGAGAAGTGCCCTTAGGACCCATATAAGGAAATTCCGTTACATCTGACGTCACACATACCCATACTCGAAAAAAACTTTCCGAAACTTGTGACAAACCGGAAAGAGTATTTTTGGAACAAAAATACTCCTTCAAACGTACAACTTAGTTTTTGAAACTTTGTCCATGTTTAGCATGGGAATCCAACTCTTTACCAATGTAAAAAACTCAGTATGCATGAAATAGCATTTCACCCCCCCTTTAATGATGTCACGCACGTATGGAGTAATAACTAGTGTTAATGACTCTGTTTGAGATGGAATTAACGCTAGATGTTTTGCTATAAATTACCGACACGACATCTGAGGAATATTTCTCATTTTTCTCAGTTATTTTGCTTTATTTCCAGATTCAATCATAGACTCGTTCTCACACTAGAGCTCGTTCACACATGCGCACTCTTCAGAAACGACACTTTAAATCTCTCGACAAACTCGTAAATGACATTTGTATGTATTCTAAATAAAAGATATAGATTGTACTGAATGTCAGCTTGATTATTCTGCTCAAGATCAGGATTTATTGAGTCCACATGTCATGAAAACATGAACCTCTTCTTCTAACCACAGCTCGAGATCTGTCGTTTGTATTTAATATATATTATTAAATGCGTTTCAAGTTGTATTTTGGATATATCTGTAATTTGAGTTAAAAAAAAAAATCCTACAGATATTGTTTGATAAGTGATTGTAGTCCTTGAAAACCCAAAAAAGTAGTGCTTTAAAAGTCCTGGAATTTATTTGTACAGTATCTTTACGAACCCTGTTTATAAATAAAGTTTGATTGATTCTTTCGTGTGTAGTCGTCCAGATCTAAACGAAGGATCTGATGTGTTTCAGGGTCAGAACCTCCTGGTGGTGCCGAACCTGCGCCCGGGCACGTTCTACCGGGTGGATGTGCGTGCGATCACCTCGACTGGAGAAGGACCCGCGACCAAGAGAGTGTTTCTGACGCCCCGCCGGCCACCGGCTCCGCAACGTAAGAACACACACGTCTGGAGTTTGAACAGGACCTGTCATGCTTCTCCTCCATGTAATGTTGCAGTTTGAGCATTAAAAATGGAGTTAAAACGCCTCCATTGTAATCTTGAGTTTCTTCCGGGAACAAACACATCACAATATTCCTCATGTGTGACCCTGATCACAAACCCAGTCTCGAGTCGCACGGGTTTATCTGTGGCAATATCCAACAATACACTGCATGGGTCAAAATTATACATTTTTCTTTTATGCCAAAAATCATGAGGATATTAAGTAAAGATCATGTTCCATGAAGATATTTTGTAAATTTCCTACTGTAAATATACACTCACCTAAAGGATTATTAGGAACACCATACTAATACTGTGTTTGACCCCCTTTCGCCTTCAGAACTGCCTTAATTCTACGTGGCATTGATTCAACAAGGTGCTGAAAGCATTCTTTAGAAATGTTGGCCCATATTGATAGGATAGCATCTTGCAGTTGATGGAGATTTGTGGGATGCACATCCAGGGCACGAAGCTCCCGTTCCACCACATCCCAAAGATGCTCTATTGGGTTGAGATCTGGTGACTGTGGGGGCCATTTTAGTACAGTGAACTCATTGTCATGTTCAAGAAACCAATTTGAAATGATTCGAGCTTTGTGACATGGTGCATTATCCTGCTGGAAGTAGCCATCAGAGGATGGGTACATGGTGGTCATAAAGGGATGGACATGGTCAGAAACAATGCTCAGGTAGGCCGTGGCATTTAAACGATGCCCAATTGGCACTAAGGGGCCTAAAGTGTGCTAAGAAAACATCCCCCACACCATTACACCACCACCACCAGACTGCACAGTGGTAACAAGGCATGATGGATCCATGTTCTCATTCTGTTTATGCCAAATTCTGACTCTACCATCTGAATGTCTCAACAGAAATCGAGACTCATCAGACCAGGCAACATTTTTCCAGTCTTCAACTGTCCAATTTTGGTGAGCTCGTGCAAATTGTAGCCTCTTTTTCCTATTTGTAGTGGAGATGAGTGGTACCCGGTGGGGTCTTCTGCTGTTGTAGCCCATCCGCCTCAAGGTTGTGCGTGTTGTGGCTTCACAAATGCTTTGCTGCATACCTCGGATGTAACGAGTGGTTATTTCAGTCAAAGTTGCTCTTCTATCAGCTGGAATCAGTCGGCCCATTCTCCTCTGACCTCTAGCATCAACAAGGCATTTTCGCCCACAGGACTGCCGCATACTGGATGTTTTTCCCTTTTTACACCATTCTTTGTAAACCCTAGAAATGGTTGTGCGTGAAAATCCCAGTAACTGAGCAGATTGTGAAATACTCAGACCGGCCCGTCTGGCACCAACAACCATGCCACGCTCAAAATTGCTTAAATCACCTTTCTTTCCCATTCTGACATTCAGTTTGGAGTTCAGGAGATTGTCTTGACCAGGACCACACCCCTAAATGCATTGAAGCAACTGACATATGATTGGTTGATTAGATAATTGCATTAATGAGAAATTGAACAGGTGTTCCTAATAATCCTTTAGGTGAGTGTATAAAACATGTATTTCTGTGAGTGAATGCTGCACAATCGCCAACATAAATGACCAACTTTAAAGGAGATTTTCTCAATGTTTTGATTTTTTGCACCCTCAGATTCCAGATTTACAATAGTCGTATCTCGACCAAATATTGTCTATCCTAACAAACCACACATCAATGGAAAGCTTATTTATTCAGCTTTCATGTGATGTGTAACTCTCATGTGACTGGTTTTGTGGTCCAGGGACACATTCAACCCTTCCGCACGTACGATCACAGCGGTGTGACGGGAGCGTCAGTGCATCACGTGATCAATCGCTAAATTCAAACGTGCCTTTGCGCGTCGGCTGGCGCTCAGTGCTCGTCATATATCACAACTATTCAGTGTTTTCAACCACATAAGGTTTATTTTAGCTTTCAGACATTTAAATGCACATGAGTACTAGAAAAACAATACATTTAGAGTTTGTAAAACACACACTGATATCTATTGAAGCGGCAATAATAATCCTTTCCATTATAATGAGACGACACGTTTTATTCAAATCAGACACACATTGTGTAAGTCGCTTTAAAGTTTACTCTATTCTTCTCCCAGTTCACCGGCCACTGACTTCTGTGTGTTTCAGGAGAAGAGGATGAACTCACGTGTTGGAAATCCAACAGATCCGATTCTCTGAAACAAAC
Organism: Squalius cephalus; assembly: GCF_949319135.1. Classification (NCBI taxonomy): domain Eukaryota; kingdom Metazoa; phylum Chordata; class Actinopteri; order Cypriniformes; family Leuciscidae; genus Squalius; species Squalius cephalus. The sequence goes on from NC_137130.1 coordinate 1,304,006, forward strand.
TAGCATGGCGGCGCCCGTCGCGCATACAGCTCAGCTAACGCCATCGTTATAAAGGTGTTTAAACAACAAAACACGTCCACTGGCACATATTTGACAATCGGAATATCAGATAATTCATGCTATAGCTAACAAATTTGTGAATATTTTATTTAAAAAAAGAAAAAGGAAATAAAAGCAGATCATCATTCATTCAGCGCTGTTGTGGTTGCGGTGTGTCACGTGACAAGCTATGACGCGTCACCATGGAAACAATATAGGGTTAAATAATTAATATGCATAATAAAGGGGCGGGGCCTGATTGAGTTAGCTAGTAGTGTGTTAAACTGGCGGTTATGGTAAAAGGGGCGGGACATTTCCCAAACACACTCGAAGCGCTCAACCAATCGACCAATCAGAGCAGAGTAGACCAATCACAACAGACTGGGCCATCTGACCAATCAGAGCAGAGCAGAGCAGAGCAGGCTCTCAGAAAGGCGGGGTTTAGTGATACTGAATCTTTGAACGAACCGTTCTCAGACTCTTTGAGAAATGAGGTGATGTGCAATGGATATTATGATAAAAGTGAAGTATTTTTGACCTTGGATGCATGTAAATCTATTGTAGGAGACTCCAAAACTAAATTAGGAAACTTTAAAATAGCATAAATGGGGTACTTTAAGTGAGTTAAATTCTTTTTTCAGATGAATCCTTTGCATTCATGACATTTAGGATGCAGAGATATGTTTTCACATATTGTAACCAAGATGTGTGTTTGTTCCTCACAGAAGCACAACTTCATCAGCATCACCATCAGAAGTCTTCAGTGGAGAAACACTGAAACGGTCAGAACACGAAACACAGCGTGCAGCTAATCGCAGTTTTCCTCAGACGCCCCGAACGCTAGCCTTCATTCTCTCTCTCTCTCTCTCTCTCTCTCTCTCTCTCTCTCTCTCTCTCTCTCTCTCGATCCACGGTTTTCATTGCAACAACACTGATGAAGAAATCACCCCAAACTCTCGTGCTGTACAACACCGTTTCATATGTGTGCGTTCACACTGAAGTTAACAGCGATGTTGTGTTCAAATCAAAGAAAGTTCATGATTATCTGAGATCAGATCAGATGATGCATGTCCGTATTTCCCAAACTCGTGTCTTTATTCAGCTCTCTTCCATTTCCAAGCATCACAGATCGTTTGCGTGATTAAATAATGACTGGATTTTTGGTTGAACTGTTCCTTTAATAGGGTGTGAAATCCATCTTTGATGCCTTTTATTATTACGTTAGCAATTTTCCATTACAGATTAACAGAGAGTGTTTTGTTTATTAATGAAATGATTACTTATGCGTGTTTTTTTGATGGAATGATGTAAACTATATATGTTCTCGGCTGTAGAGATATTTGTTGCAGCAGTCAGTGAATGTTGATGTTGATATTTATTTATGTGTGTATTGCAACACTTAATTTGTATGTGTGTATTTTTTTCCCATGTATTAGCAAGTCAGTGTTTTATAAAATACAACTTCTTGTAAAGACATAATGTAAAAAAAAAAAAAAAAAAGGAATTGTACATATAGTCATATGTTCCATTATTTCCATAGAACCTGTACATACTTTTAAGTAATAAAATAGTTCCTCTACTCCTTCAGCTCATCTGTAGTTCTGTGTAACACATTTGCTGTCAGTGGCGTAACGTTACCTCAGATCTGTGGGAAAAAAAGAAAGAAATGCATCACTGACTGAAATAAATACATATATAAAAAAAAAACCGTACTGCTCGACTTCATTTAACTAATAATTCAACCATAAATGTGTACAATTAAAATAAGTAATCTTAAAATAAAAAACAATAGAAAAAAAATAAATAAATAAATAAATGAATTGTTTTTGCATGTCATGTGACCATTAACGGACATGATGTCAGGGGCACTTTTATTTTTATATGTCATTTTACGTCAGGGTTTTAGAATCGCTGTTTTAACTATTGAAGTTTGAACCATTTATTTATTATTTTTTAATATGGTGTCACAATAATATGGTTTCACGAATTGCAAGCGTTTCGTTTTAGACGCAGCGTTTTTTTTATTAGTCGTAATTACGGTAATTCTGACGTGAACGCGTAGCGTACAATGTGTTCGTCACTGGGGATTTTAAGGTAAGTTTGGCGATTTTTTATAAACACTTTTTGTTATTCTGGTTGAAACTCTATTCACATCCTGATAGCAATCAATAATAGAAGTGGTTTAAATATTAAAACATGCATATATCTTCTATGGAAGTCTCAGGACCAAAAAAATATCAATAGTATTGGTACGAAATGCAAAGATATGATGTCCTACAACATGGCTGTCTGTCAACATGGCATGCATCACACACATCATCAGCTCGTTTCATAAGTTTATGCAGAGTTGTAGACAGACAGTCACTGAACACAGCAAACAAACAGCAGGCGTTTCTCCTGAACCAAAACAAAGAGTTTATAGGCGATGTGTACGCCATAACCGTAAATACAAGATGCAACCCGTGACTTTATGTTCACGTCCTCACACTCGGATTTATGCGTTTCTCTGTCAACACAGATGAATCTGCAGAAGTCAGGCGGGACAACTAGAGCTCTGTAAGTTGTTTACCTTGGTAAAGTTATGTGCTTTGAGACATGAGGTAATTTAATCAATCTGCCTACTTACAGTACGCCCTTAAAATATTGACTCTATTTGTGAAGAAAAAGGAGTAGGCAAGATTTGGGACAAACTGCTTCATCTTTAATGGACCGCATGCCCTTTAAACGGCCCTGTCAATCATCTTCTCACTGTTATAATCCTGTGACCTTCTATCCATCAGTGATGTTCTTTCACTGTGTTTATGTGCAGGTCTATATGTCACAATCATTAGTTACTGACGGTCCATGTGAGTTAATCCACTGAAGTCCATCAGATGTCAAGTCATTTATACAGCGCTTTTAACAATATAGCTCGTTTCAAAGCAGCTTTACAGTGATAATAGGAGATTACAGTAACAGAGATTGTTCAGGCTTTACAGCAGATCTAGAATAAAGTTATTGTCCAGATAAAGTTAGTTTTGATTGATTCACTTCCATTGCAAAGATCATTAGTTATTAACGTAGCGGCCGCTAACACAACACCGTTGTAACAGAAAACCTTGGCTTTAGGGCCGTATTTTAACGATCTGAAACGCAAGTATCAAGTGCGAAACGCAAGTAGCTTTGTGGGCGGGTCTCGGAAATCGCAAATCTAAAATGTGTTGGGCTGAAGTCGCTTCATCACTCATAGGTGTGGTTTGGGCGTAACGTGAAATAAACCAATCAGAGCGACATCTCACATTCCCTTTAAGAGCAGGCGCGCTTGTTCCATGGCGGATTGCTATTATAACGGCGGATTTGCCAGGAGCGGTTCACAGTCGAGGAGACCGACGTTCTCGTCAGGGCCGTAAAACACAGAGAAGTGACATTGGGGATGGAGAAACACACCCAGATTAGCTTCGGTTAAACAGGCGTATGATAATTTGGGTAAATGTGTAAGCTAGATTTATGCCTATTTTTCACATCTTCATGGACACAACAATGATTTCCCTCGTGTGTTAATATTGTTCCTTGTAATAATGTATGATTTGCAAAAATGCGCCTGTGTGTAGATGAGAGAAGAAAAGTGTGTGTGTGTTGTGCTCACGCTACATTATGGCCAAGCATGCGCCCTTAAAATAGCATCTGAATAACATGCGCAACGCGCCACTGACTTTAGACGAGGTTTCTCCTGGTCTGTGGGGAATTGTTTTCTGAAACTGCAAAATAGCACCAGGGAACGTTTGCGCCGGATCACGCCTCCTCTTTTCCCTGAACCGCCTCCGGGAGCGCAAGTTCATTCCCTAATTTACCGGCGCGCGTCTGTGGAGGGAAAAGTCCGCTGTGCGTGGGTGAGAAATAGAAATGATACATGTGTCGTGTAAAAAGTCAATTGCGCTGGGTGCGAGATAGGGCCCATAATGTGTTCTGGCTCATTTGCACAATAACAGTGTTTAGTGGTTGACCTCACCAAATTACTCGTCTGGCCTTAAAAATTCATAAAAAGTCCAGCTCTGGTTTCTTTCTCTCAGGGTCAAAACCAGAACTTTTTTATTCAGTCCTGCTTTCAATCAAATGCTTTTCTGATGCCCTTCAAACCTTCTTACAACAACAAAGGACAGTGGCAATCAACAGTCATACTTCTAAAGGACCTCTGAAAAGATGCAGAGGGAGAAAATCTAATGATAATTCTTTCCGTTGCGTATGATCAATGATTCCCATGCAGACGTGCTCTGATGCACAGGGTTTTCCTCATTCCTCATTGCATGATGTGAGTGTTTTGATCCTGACAGCATCTCACGTGTCTCGTCTTCTCCTCTGAAGCCGTTCTGGAGATTAACGCAGTCTCTCACGAGACCTTCACGGCACGCATGTGATTCACATTCTTCTCCGCGCTGCTCAAAGGCCCCCTAAAATCTAAATGTACGTTTTTTAGCTATTTATTTCTGTTCATTTAAATGTTTAGTGTTTAGTTCATTAATGTTCTTCACACACACACAAACACACAAAAAAACGGTTCTTTTACTGAAAGGTTCTTCCAGGAACCAGCAATGGCATCACTTCGAAATCCCCGTTTTTGAAGCTTTATTTCCAGGAGTGTATTGGCGAATCCTACTCTTTCCCGTCGTGTCCCTCATTATATCCCAGACTGGCAGGAGAGCTCGTGACCGAGTGCTCGGGGCTCTGGGTGTTTCTGCTTAAACTCTGCGAACATGAAAGACTGTTTCGTCTACATGTAATGAAGAACAGAGAACATGTGCCACGCAACAAACCATGCGTAGGTAGACAACACCCCGATCAGGGGAAGATTACCCTGGTGAACGGGGTAAAAAAGGAACTAATACTGCAGAAATCAACTTTCCCAGCTGGTTGATTACATTAAGAATTGCAAACACCTTTTTGTATTACAAGTTTTCTGAATTTTTTTTTTTAGACTGAAAAAACTGTTTTTAATTTTTAAAAATCTCTACTTTATCGGAACGGTGAGAAACTCTGTGACTTTTGTGGCAGTCACGATGTGACCACAAATAAAAATTGGAAAAAACTGGATTCGAAAAAGCTAAATCGTCGTTAAAAAATAGTCACAATTGTGTTGTTCGAGATCAGAAATGAGCGCCATCGAAAATGAATGGGAAATACGAAGAATATGAAAAAAAGAGCGCAATTTTTGGGGAATACAATCTAGAAAAAAGCGCACAGAAGTGAAGGGGTGACTATGGAAGCTTGTTTCCCCCACAGAATAAAACATTTTAAAAGATAATTGCGACTTTTTATCTCACAATTGCGAGTTTACATCTCGCAATTCTGACTTTATTTCTCAGAATTGTGAGATATAAAGTCAGAATTGCATAAAATAAAGTCAAAATTGCGTGAAATAAAGTCGCAATTGCGTGTTATAAAGTCGCAATTGCGTGTTATAAAGTCAGAATTGCGTGAAATAAAGTCGCAATTGCCAAATCGCAAAGTTACCAATCACCAGAGGGTTAATAACTATGCAAATGAGGAATTATATAATTCAATATGCACTAATTTGCATACATTTCCAGAAGCGAAATCTCCACTAGTTTCCACTAGTCTGAAAGAAGACATGTTAAAGGGTGACACTAAAATATGCAAAATATACACATTTAAACCTTGTCAAAATGTCTAAATATATATCCAAATCCACAACCTAATAAAAGTAAATTATGATGTCTAAAAACAAGGCATTACAGATGTTTTACTTTTTTTTTTTTTTGACCGTAATCTACCTTCAAAATTTGAATTTTAAAGGCATTGTCTCTGTGTTAACATGAAATACAGTTTTAATTGAAAAATAATCAGTTTCAATCGGAAAAAATATCATAAATATCATAAATATTCTATCAAAATACATAATAAAAAAAATAGAAAATTACTGAAAAAAAGATATTACATTGATTTTTACTAAAAATGACTAAAGTGTTTGGTCACTTTTGACTGTGAACAACACAAGTGTGAATCCCAAAATGAGCAATCGGGTTAACTATGCAAATGAGGAATCATCTAATTTATATCTAATACATTTCCAGAGGCGAAATCTTAAATGTTGGATATAGCCAGGTTCAGAAATCACTGCTTTTAAAGGTGTGCAAATAGATTAAGTGCTATAAAATAAACACTTAAAACGTGTATTTAGGATGTAAGAAGAAAGAAGAAATTATGGAAGCAAAACATCCCAAAATCTCAAAGTTGAGTAATGTGAGAAAAAACTGTGTTTTTGCCTTAAAACAAACTTATTCCACTTGTCATTTATTCCACTTTTGCGGTTGCTGTTTATTCGATGTGTTGTGCATTCATCTCAAACTGCTGTGGGTTTGCAGGTGTTTGAGTATAAAGCACACACACACACACACTCGTTTCTCTCACTGCTGTGTGTTTAAGGCCGGCCAGAAAGGCGTTATTCTCTGAAGTATCGTTTGAGAAGTATGAAATATATACATGATGAAACACTCCTAATGACTTTAACAGCATCACTCATAATGTCATCGCCGCAGCTGTAGTGCACATATTCATATTCATCACCAGCCGTAATTATTTACTCGATGAAAAATACCTTCCTGGCAACACGAGACCCGGAGACAGACTCCACTGAGCTGTGAGTCAAAGCGTGAAGGGGTTTGTGAAACAAATCAGACTCGCTGACAGTAAGAGTCGCTCAGAGATTAACCGGGAGAAGCGACACACACTTCAGATACAGCTGAAGCCATCTGTTATCTGACGTGTGTTTCCTCATGACCTGTCAGATATCCGTCTTCACTGGCCAGAAGAATTGATTTTTTTCTGATTATTAATAGTAAGAAATATGGAAACTTGTTTCCGCCACGCAATAGACAACGTAAAAAATTGCGACTTTTTAATCTCACCATTCTGACTTTTTTCTCGAATTTTTCATAATTGCAAGAATAAATTCCGAATTGTGAAATTTTAAAATTCAAAGACAAAAGGCGAAATTGCGAGATTTATAATATAATTTTAGCATTTAAACTTGGAATTGTGAGGAAAAATTGTGAGATTTAAAAAATTGCAATTTAGTTTTTTGATATAATTTTTTGTGGCAGAAACAATAAATACAGAACTGTTGAAGTTCTACAGAATACTGAAGTTGTAAACAAAAAATTCCAAGAAAAAAAAATAGCAATTATTTTGTTTAAAATTTTTTAAACAATAAAAACAGAATTGAAGTTGTAAACTCAGAATTTAAAGACTAAAAGAAAAATTGTGAGATTTATAATATAATTTTTAACATATAAACTCACGATTGTGAGAAAAAAACATGAATTGTGAATTGACAGATAAAAAAGAGTAAGTTTTTTGTACAATAAAAACAGAATTGCGAGTTGTAAACTAAAAATTTCAAGAAAAAAATGCAAAATTGCGAGATTAAAAAAAAATCTTAAATTTTTTTTTTATTATTATTATTGCGTGGCGGAAACAATAAATACAGAAGTGAAGTTGTAAAATTCCAAGAAAAAAAGGCAAAATTGTGAGATATATAAAACTTGCGATTTTGAAACATAAACTTGCAATTGCGAGAAAAAATTATTATTTTTAATATTTATGAGATAAAAAGTCACAGTTTGTTTGTTTATTTTTGTTATTCTTTGACGGAAACACGCTTCCATAACTCAGTTGAATGTATTGAACATTGGTGTTTTTTAATCATATTGCTTTTGCAACTGTTTTAAAAAGCAATAAGCAGCTTCTGTCTGTAGGTTACAGTGATTTTACCGCGGTTAATCTCACAGCCTCCAGTGGCTCGTTGCTTTAATTAGCACCTTCTTTCTGTGTGTGTGTGTTTTTTACTCTGTCACACTGGAGATTCCTAGAAAGGCTGTCGAAGGGTGACTCTGGGTCTTTGGGGTCATTTGTGGCAAATCAAAACAGCTTACATTTGATGCAGCCTTTTGAACTCTCCAGGGCAAAGGTCAGAGGTCAAGAAGGCCTCCACTGAAATCCCTGCTTGTGTTTGAAGAGCGTCTCCTGAGACGCCATTATCCGAATCTCTTCATCCGAGGAAAAACTTCCTCTCGCATTCAAAATTACTGCAGTTATGTAAACTGTTCACGCTTGTTAGAGGCCAGAAAAGTTCTCTCAAAAAAATGAAGTTTGATCATTTATCAACTCATGTTGTTCTTAAAAAGAAGCAGAAAATCCCAGATTTTGCTGTGCAAACAATGAAAGTAAGTATCCATTATGACATATATTTGTTTTATTTGTTATAATAACACAATGAAATATGACAGATTGAGACATACTTTATGACCAGCCTGTCAAAGAAAGAAATTATGAACATGTATAACCAAATATTAAAAATGTATTATTTTGTCGTTATTGTTTGCTTTTTCCTCTTAGCTTTTTGTTTTTCTTTGCCTTTTTTGGCACATCATTTTGTCAGATAAATACCTTAACCAAGTTTAGTGTTTCGTTCTTCCCTCATATTTAAAATATATAAAAAATCAACTATTTTCCTCATATTGTGATGGTTTAATTGAAGGTGTATGGTCATTAAAAACAAATATCCCCTTCTGACATCACTTTATGCCACTACTATATTTACAAAAAAACAAAAAAAGCCCTGACCACTAAAAATTATGAAAAACAAAATGACTTAACTACCATAAATGCAAACAGCAGCTTAAACACTCTCATCTCCTTTTGTTTCCCACAGAAGAAAGAACGTTTTTGTAAACTGATGCAAAATATCAGTAATAAACTGTAAGTTGCTTTAATGGCCGTTTTTCCCTCCATCATAAACGAGTGTGTCTCGGAGCGTCAGACGAAACACAGTAAACGCTGTCGTGTTCTCTTGCGTTCGGATGCTGGTGTTCGGGAACACACTCGTGTGAGATGCTTCTGGAGGGAATTAAACAGAATCATTCTGATCACACACTTATTTTATATTTTAGTTAGATATTCTTTTCTTCCCAAATCCTGGGTTGAGCCTTTTGGGTAAATTTTTTGGGTTATTTTTTCAGTGTTTGTGTTACCCAGATCCTGGGTCAGACGTAACAACCCAGTGTTTGGGTAGTTTTTGTGTTACCCAGATCCTGGGTCAGACGTAACAACCCAGTGTTTGGGTAGTTTTTGTGTTACCCAGATCCTGGGTCAGACGTAACAACCCAGTGTTTGGGTAGTTTTTGTGTTACCCAGATCCTGGGTCAGACGTAACAACCCAGTGTTTGGGTAGTTTTTGTGTTACCCAGATCCTGGGTCAGACGTAACAACCCAGTGTTTGAGTAGTTTTTGTGTAACCCAGATCCTGGGTCAGACGTAACAACCCAGTGTTTGGGTAGTTTTTGTGTAACCCAGATCCTGGGTCAGACGTAACAACCCAGTGTTTGGGTAGTTTTTGTGTTACCCAGATCCTGGGTCAGACGTAACAACCCAGTGTTTGAGTAGTTTTTGTGTAACCCAGATCCTGGGTCAGACGTAACAACCCAGTGTTTGGGTAGTTTTTGTGTAACCCAGATCCTGGGTCAGACGTAACAACCCAGTGTTTGGGTAGTTTTTGTGTTACCCAGATCCTGGGTCAGACGTAACAACCCAGTGTTTGGGTAGTTTTTGTGTTACCCAGATCCTGGGTCAGACGTAACAACCCAGTGTTTGGGTAGTTTTTGTGTTGCCCAGATCCTGGGTCAGACGTAACAACCCAGTGTTTGAGTAGTTTTTGTGTAACCCAGATCCTGGGTCAGACGTAACAACCCAGTGTTTGTGTAGTTTTTGTGTAACCCAGATCCTGGGTCAGACGTAACAACCCAGTGTTTGGGTAGTTTTTGTGTTACCCAGATCCTGGGTCAGACGTAACAACCCAGTGTTTGGGTAGTTTTTGTGTTACCCAGATCCTGGGTCAGACGTAACAACCCAGTGTTTGGGTAGTTTTTGTGTAACCCAGATCCTGGGTCAGACGTAACAACCCAGTGTTTGGGTAGTTTTTGTGTTACCCAGATCCTGGGTCAGACGTAACAACCCAGTGTTTGGGTAGTTTTTGTGTAACCCAGATCCTGGGTCAGACGTAACAACCCAGTGTTTGGGTAGTTTCTGTGTAACCCAGATCCTGGGTCAGACGTAACAACCCAGTGTTTGAGTAGTTTTTACGGTGGAAACGGGACAACAGAGACTGGTCCATTACACTTGAATTACTTCTAAATGTTTATTTTTTACTTCTAATATTTGTTAAACACGCTTAAATGTAAATGTAATGCAACATGTATTCAAAACATGCTATACTGTAAAATATTATAAAAAATAAAGGAATTATTATGCAAACCAGTGGTTGTGTGGAGTATTTAAAAAAACAAGTTTAGGGGATTTAAGTTAATCTGTAAACAATAATTCATGTATGAAGTAAAAAAAAAAAAAAAAAAAAAAAAAGCTACTATAGTAAAAATGAATCAACCCAGTGTGATCAACATGTGTTCTGTCCTGTAGTTACCCAGCCCTTGGGTTGAATCTGGGTTGTTTTTAACCCAGTGTTTTTCTTTAAGTGTTGATGGAAACTATTGTATAATTGTAAAGCCGTGGAGTGGTTCTTCAGTTCTTCACATGTTAGGATGTTAGGAACCCATCCAGAAGAATCGGCTCGTATCGTGTTGCACAGATGCTCTGTAATCACGGATCTGGATGGTCTTCGGCGCAGGTCAAAGGTCGTCTTATATCCGAGTCCTGCTTCTGGTACAAGGAGCCGGTCGCGGGGGTCGAGTTCTGCTCAGATTTAATCAACTCTGTCACGCAGGCTTTTCCCCTTCGTTCTGTGAATTAGAAAACTGCTTAAATAAGACAAGCTGGAGAAATGCTCTCCGAGAAACGTCTGACCTGCACGTCTTTGAAATCTCTGAATGCTTCAGCATGTGGATGAAGAAATACGCCACGCTACATGTTATCCAGCAGTGTTATTTTACATTTTATCACAGTTTTATTATAGTTAACACTTTACAATAAGGTTCATTTGTTAGCATCAGTTAATGTATTAACTAACATTAATAATGAGCTATACATTTGTTACAGTATTTATTAAACTTTGTTAATGTTAGTTAATTCAGCTGTTCATTGTTTGTTCATGTTCACATTAACTAATGTTAACAAATACAACTTTTGATGTCCATAATGTATTAGTCAATTTTGAAATTAATTAAGATTAATAAATGCTGTAGAAGTATTGTTCATTTATAGTTCATGTTAACTAATGAAACCGTAAAGTGTTACTGTTTTATTAATGTTTTAAATGCGCTTTTATTTTTATATTTTGAATTTTTATGTGCTTCAACTTAAAATCATTTCAATTTATTGCCAATGAAACATTTCTAATTTTTATTTAGTTTTAAGTTTTTAAACTAATATTTATATATATTCATAATATTTATTAATATATAATAATAACTATTAAATATATTAATATACACTACCTTTCAAATGTTTTAAATCTGTACGTTTTTTTTTAAATGTTCTTTTTTAAAGAAGTCTCTTCTGCTCACCAAAGCTGCATTTATTTGATCATAAATACAGTAAAACAGTGGAATATTATTATAATGTAAATCATCTGTTCTCTATGTGAATATATAGTAAAGTGTAATTTATTCCTGTGATCAAAGCTGAATGTTCAGCATCATTACTCCAGTCTTCAGTGTCACATGATCCTCCAGAAATCACTCTAATATGATGATCTGATGATCAAGAAACATTTATGATTATTATCAGTGTTGAAAACAGTTCATATTTCTGTGGAAACTGTGATACATTTTATTTTTAGGATTATTTGATGAATAGAAAGTTCAAAAGAACAGCATTTATTTGAAATAGAATGTATTGTAACATTATAAATTACCGTTCAAAAGTTATGGCTCAGTTTCTTTTCAAATAAAGAAATTAATACTTTTATTCAGCAAGGAAGCATTAAACTGATCAGAAGTGACACTAAAGCATTTATAATGTTACAAAAGATCTAGTCTAATGTATCATATCGCAGCATTAATGATGAAAATAGTAATCGGATATAAGCAGCTCTTCAAAAATCAGTTCAAATCCATTAATATTGTTCATTAACATAATTGTAGCATGTTTATGATTGCCAAGCAACTTGTGACATTATACTGTTCATATTATGTAGGAATTACCACAATACAATAAATATTGAAAAAAAAAAATTGGACTGGTGTCCAAAACATTGACCAGGCAAAATAATTATGAACACATGCAAAAACAAGAATGTATGTATATATATATATATATATATATATATATATATATATATATATATATATATATATATATATATTATTTTGTTTTCAGTGACCCTACAAGTTCGATTAACCCATCAAAATATGAGGAAAATATTTTATATTTTGTAATTATATTAAACATGAGGGACAAACTGATTTGGCAAAAAAAAAAAAAAAAAAAAAAATGCAAACTACAGTTAGGGGTTTTATTTTATTATGCAAAAAAATGCACATACAAACAAAAATCTGAGAGGAAAAAGCAAACATTGATGACAACATAATCAGTTATTAATATTTGGTAGATTCTCTTGTTTTTGCATGTGTTCATAATTTCTTTGCCTGGACAAAAATGATGTTGCACAATTCATCATGTTTTATTGCGTTATTATCACTAATAAAACAATCGACTCCAAGCACAACTACGCAATATGACTACAAAATCTATAATAATATCTGAATGTTAAATATTGCTATGATGTTGCTATATAAGGGTGAAGATGTGAAATTTACAAGTCAGTTTTGGACACCAGTCCAATTTTTTTTTTCCAATATTTATTGTATTGTGGTAATTCCTACATAATATGAACAGTATAATGTCACAAGTTGCTTGGCAATCATAAACATGCTACAATTATGTTAATGAACAATATTAATGGATTTAAACTGATTTTTGAAGAGCTGCTTTTATCCGATTACTATTTTCATCATTAATGCTGCAATCTGATACATTAGACTAGATCTTTTGTAACATTATAAATGCGTTACTGTCACTTCTGATCAGTTTAATGCTTCCTTGCTGAATAAAAGTATTCATTTAAAAGAAAATTTAGTAATAGAAATATGAACTGTTTCTAGAGAGAGAGAGAGAGAGAGATAGAGAGAGACAGAGAGAGATAGAGAGACATCAAACTCAGAATTACAACTTGTAAACTGGTGATTTTTATGAGAGCTCTGACTCCGATATGTCTTATATATTATAGCCATTGTTTGCTTGTGAACATTCGTTGTTCTTTGTCATTTTACAAGATAAAATAGAGGTAAAATAGAAATAATCTGAGGATCTAGAGTACACGGATCCATTTTGGTTATGATGAGTTTGAGGTCATTTTCTTGGCATTTTGCATCAGCTTTTAATGTGATTCATCCCATCAGAATGTTGCTCTGAGATGTTTTAATTGCAGGTCAGATTATTTCCATGTCGGTTTATGAACTAATACTTCCCCTCCAAATGGTTTTAGTGACCCGGGTGAAGGCTCAGTTCAGAGATGACGCAACATCAAGAGCATCTCACTTTTCCCCATTCGATTGGCCAAGATGAATCGCTCTTACACGACTCCAGATTCCAACCGGTCTAATATAAAAATGCCAGTCATATTTAATGATTACCAGATGAGCACGTGGCTTGTGGCCTAGTGAATGTTTGGACATGTGGATGCGATAATTGACAGCATTTGTCAAAGCTGGTGTATGGCGTATGAGAAAACAACAGAACAATCACAGCTCTGCGTCTCTGATGTTCAGTGTGAGAGACGGAGAAATGAAGGAACGGCTTGTGTTTGAGTGTACACGAGCAGACGCTTCACATCTGCTGGGATGTAAAGGGCTTGTTCATGAATTACTGTACATTATTATGTCCATCATATACGTCTAAACATATATGAGAAATTGATGGCGTCCTTTTATATCAATATTAGGAAAGTGAGCATGGTGTTTTAACTGTGTAACTGATTATATACTTGTAAAGATTGTAGGCAAGTCATCTTTATTTTTATAGTGCTTTATACAATACAGATTGTTTCAAAGCAGCTTTGCAGGGAAATAATGATTCAATGATGCAAACTAAGTTCAATTCTGCTCAAAACATGCTGTTTTTGTGTGTGTGTCCCTTTAAATGCAAATGAGCTGCTGCTTCCGGCACAGGGGGCGGAGCTTTAACAGCTTCTATCTCCCTTTGCTTTGAACTTTGAGCGTTGTAACTTTACAGATGTTGTTTATGCTCAAACAGCAACATTACACACTAACTAAAGTTAGAAAAGTGAAATCATAATCAGCCACCCCTTTAAGCAGTGCATAATCTGAAATATTTCCTCAAATCACAACACAAGATTTGTTTAAACGTGGAGTTGAAAAGGTCCTTCATGATCCTGTTCTCTTTATGCTCTGCGGCGCACAGACAATCACACGGCAAATAACACACCGGCTCGTCCACTGCTGTTCAAGAGGAGAGATGAGTCATGCAAACGGAGCAGAGTCCACTTAAAGGCATCAGTTCTGGCATCATTTACTCTCTCGCATATCCATCCAAACTCTGACTTCTGTTTCTTCCAGAAATACAAAAGTTGAACTACACGACTGATGATCGACACATCGTCCGCCTGATTGAGCCACTGATGACCCGTCTGCCACTGCGAGTTTTGAAAATGTTTATGAAAAACAAATATTTTGTTAATCAGATTGATTAATCTTCCTTACACTAGTAGATTCAGCCATGTGAAATCAGATTTATAGTTCGTCTCTTTGTGCTTTAATTTAATTGAACTTTTCCCCTGGTTTCACACACAAGGCTTCAGCTTGTCCATGACTAAAATGCATGTTTGACTGTTTTAACTGAGAGCAATTTTCCCTGAGATATCTTAAAATAAGTCAGTGTGATTGTTTTGTCTCAAGATGCACACTAGTAGTGTTTTTGCATGTTTATAAAAGCTACTTAAATGTCCTTAGTGAACTAAGGCCTAATCCTGGCTTAATTTAAGCCCTGTCTGTGAAACCAGGCCTACATTTATTATTATTTATTTTATTCATTAATTTTGTTTAACTTTTTATCATTTTTATTTTTTTGTATTGATTTATATTTTATTGTTCTATATTTATTTATTTTATTAAACTTTTTATTTTATATTATTTTTTTTTATTTTTTATTTTGTTTATATTTTTATTTTATTTAACCTTTTGTTATTTTATATTTTTATTTAATCGTATTTTTTCTTGTATTTTTAATTAATCTAATTTAATTATTTTATTTAATTTTTTATTATTCTATTTTTATTTTATTCTATTTTTATTTATTTTATTGAACTTTTATTTTATTTTATATTATGTTTTTTATTTTGTTTATATTTTTATTTTATTTAACCTTTTGTTATTTTAGATTTTTATTTAATCTTATTTTTTCTTGTATTGTTTTTATTTTATTTTATTTTTTATTATTATATTTTATATTTTTTATTTTATTGTTCTATTTTTATTTATTTTATTGAACTTTTATTTTATTTTATATTTTGTTTATATTTTTATTTTATTTAACCTTTTTTATTTTATATTTTTATTTAATCTTATTTTTTTCTTGTATTTTTATTTATTTAATTATTTTTATAATTGAACTTTTTATTATTTTATTTTATTGAACTTTTATTATAATTTATATATTTATATTACTTTTCAATTTTGATTTCATTTACTTTTATTGTTTTATTATATTTTATTTGTATTTTATTTGAAGGCATTCTGCATGTGAAATGGCGAGTAGTCCATAATATCTCCATGGATATCCAGTCCAGATACAGGCACTAGCACCGGCTGATATTGTCCATCCATGAGTTAAAATCGATGAACAAAATGCCGTTTCTCTTGTTCACGTGAGAGAACTGGACCGTGACAGTCTTGTATCGACTCATGACCAATAAAACAATAGGTTTTACTACCATAACTTTCCTCTGGCTTCTATATCAAACATGTTGGATGAATGTCGATGACATTCTTGACGTCTTTTCTCACTATATGCTCCATTTACGTTTGTTAGCACATCGAGTTGGTTTCTTCTCCGTGAGCCGAGGTTCATCCTAAACCAGATATCGTGTGGTTCCAGACCTCCAGTTGCTCTGAACTCTGGAGATTATATTTCAGATGTGCCGGTTTCACACAGATAGCGAGGATACATCTCTTCATTCACAGCTGAACATGATAATGTATTTTCTGATCCTCACACTGAATTACTCAGCGCTAACACTTCACAGATGCCGGAGAGTCATGTCGGTACGGGAGGTCTCAGAGAAACACTGAGAAACATCCAGAAAATGTGACATTTGTCAGATCCTTCGCTCGGTCTAAACCAGTGCAACATCAGCGGCCAACATGATGCATTTCTCTTTAATGACCCTACAAGTGTGATTAAACCATCAAAACATGAGGGAAATATTTTATACTTTTTAAAATATGAGAGAAGAACAAAACAGTAACATCGGTTAAGGTATTTACAGTACCTGTCAGATTTTTTAAATATATTTTTGAAAGAGTCTCTTCTGCTCACTAAGGCTGCATTTATTTAATAACGAATACAGTAAAAATGATGAAATATTACTCCAGTGTAAATCATCTGTTCTCTATGTGAATATATAGTAAAGTGTAATTTATTCCTGTGATCAAAGCTGAATTTCCAGCATCATTACTCCAGTCTTCAGTGTCACATGATCATTCAGAAATCACTCTGATGTAAAAAAATATATAATTTATTATATTTATAATATAATTTTTTATTCTTTTTGTTCAGGAATAAATTACACTTTACTATATATTCACATAGAAAACAGCTGATTTACATTAGAATAATATTTCACAATTTTTACTGTATTTTTAATCAAATAAATGCAGTTTTGTTGACTCTTTCAGAAACATTAAACATTTGTAATGTTTCCGGCCTTTTAAGAGGTAAAGTATCTGACAAAATTATTTGGAAAAAAAAGCCAAGCTACAGATACAGATTTTATTTTTACTATGCCAAAAATAAAAAAATTAAAACCAGCATAGAAAAACAAAAAGCTTACAGAAAAAAGCATACAGCTATATTTCCATCCACCTGTTTTTATGTGAATTTTGGGATATCGCATAACATTTATTTGCATAAATTCTAGAAATGCGCATGAAACCGTATGCGCTCAGTCGAGGCGGATGCATAAACTGCGATAGAAACACATTTATTTACCAAAGCCCGATTGCAGCAACTTACATTTTTATTTCTGATATTTTGTGCTGATTTCTTAGTGCCGATTTTGAACACATGAGATGGAAACGCTGCTTTATTCACAAATGTTTTTATGCCATATTCCAATTTTGTGCATAAGTTAAATTCACAACTTTGAATGGAAACACAGCAACTGTCTACAACACAATCAGTGATTCATATTTCATTGGTTCTCTCTTGTTTTTGCATGTTCATAATTTCTTTGAATGACATCCTGGACAAAAATGATGATGCTGCACAATTTGTCATGTTTCATTGTGTTGTTATCACTAATAAAACAATTGACTCCATGCACAACTACACAATACGACTTCAAAATCTTTAATACTATTTGAATAAAGGCCATTCTGCTTTAACAATGCCATTTTTTTCCTACTATTTTTGGGAGTGAATAAATCATATGCCTATTTATAATCCCTATTCTCACTATAATCACTATAATGCATTTTATAATCACTATAATCTCACTCTTTCTTTGCAGATTAGATGGATTTTCCCCATGGACACTTTAATAGTAGGTTTCCTACACATGCACTTTTCAATTTTACACATGCACATGCAATTCCATTCAGTGCTTAACCTATTATTTCCCACTGAACTCGACAGAAGACATTACAAATGCATTATCTCATTCTTTCTACATATGCATCTCAGTGTGTGTAATGTGTAAGTTCACTGGTGCACGCAGGAAAGTTCATCTAAACGAACGACTCCCTTCTTTCTTGTAATTTCTATTCCATGTGATTAAGCCTTCAACACAAACTCCAGGCGTCGTTCTGAAACACGAGAGCCGAGTGACTGAAGTGGTCGTTAGTGTCATTAATCAGCCGGATAATGTGACACACGCTGTAGAAAAGCACATCCATCAGGGTCGAAACCAGTGAAACCAGTGAAACCAGCACCCGCTTTTCATCAGACTCAACCAGCGTGTGAAGAGTTAACTAAACAAGTCAATTACGAACAGCATTTATCTCAATATTTATTTTGCTACAAAAATGCATGCATGATAATTTATTTCTTTACTTTCTTTATGAAGTGCAATTAAACACAACAACAGACCAATATGCAGTTAAATGATAAAAATAAATTATATATAAAGAGAGCAAGAGTCGTTTTTGTCACATTATACCATTAAATGTTGTTTGGTACAAAAAACAGGAAACAGTAATGTTTCATTTGTTATTAGTTAACATGAACTAACAATGAAAAATACTTTTAAAGCATGTAAAATACATTTACATTTTAAGGTCTAAAGTCATATCTGTTAATATTAGTTAATGCACCATGAACATTTAGATTAACAAACATTGATAAATGCTGGAAGAGTATATTTAGACTTTGTTATACTGCATTAACTGATGTCAAATGAGAGCTTATTGTGAAGTGTTCAGCTGTTTTACAAGACAAAAGTTTCAAAGCTTTAAATCAAAGATTATTGGAGCACGTAAAAAAATAAATTAATAAATAATTCAGTCTTTCTACTTCAAAATTACATGTTTGATTTAATGTGTTTATTGTGGAAGTTTCAAAAGTTTTTTCAAAAGTTTATTGCGGCTTTTTATCTCGTAATTCTGACTCTTTTTTTTTTTACACAATTGAGAAAGAGATTTAGTTTTTTTCTCAGAATTGGACTTTTGGACAGAATTGCGAGATAAAGTCTCAGATACCTTTTTTTTTTTTTTTTCATGGCTGAAACAAGCTTTCATAGTTTCTGTGTAGTTATTTGTGAAATTTATATAATTTTTTAAATGTTTAGAACTTTTTGTTCAGGAATAAATCACACATATATTCACATAGAAAATGGCTGTTTTACATTGGAATAATATTTCAAAATTTTTACTGTATTTTTAATCAAATAAATGCAGCTTTTTTTTTTTTCAAAAACATTAAACAGAATGTATTTTTACTATGCCAAAAAAAAAAAAAAAAAGCTGACAGAAAAAAGCATACAGCTTTAGCATACAGTAAAAAAAAATATTTTCAATTTCAGTGAAAATCACCATTATTCTCAGTGTATCGTCATCACTTTTAGTTTTAATGTGAACATAACTGAGTTTTAGTCTGTAAATGTGCGACGCGAGGAGCACGACCTCCATCAGGACCCGTTCCTCTCTCATACTGAGTTTCACATCGATGTCTAATTGTATTAACAACACAGACATGTACAGGTTTCCACATGGCTGGAATAATCCCGAACATGCCCAGGGCAACATCTCTGTATGTCCGACATCTCGGAGCTGGATCCGGTAATTGAAGCGACGGCTTGATTGATGTGTAAAGGAAGTTCCTCTTCCGATCTGAAATATTCATGTTTCATGCCTACAGGAGGCTCAGATGAAGCCGTATTTTCCCCTCAGACATTCTCCTGTTCTCTTTTTCTCCAGAAATCATTGTTAATGTTCATTTTGTCCACAGGGATTTCCAGAGTTCTGATCCACGGACCAAACCAACTGATGGATCGCAGTGAACTGGACACAGGTACGAGACTGCACTCACAGTTCCTCACATCAGAGTTTTACACTAACTAATCCACAACCCAACACTAATCTGAATCTGATATATGTTGTGTAAAACTGAACTGAGGAAAGCCTGTTGAAATGAGGCATGAATCTCACCAATCTCTGCGTTCACTGCTGGTCTTTATTTCATCTTTACCTATTTTATTTATTCCTTATTTATTAGAAAATAATTACATATAATTATATATATACTCTAAAAAATGTTGGGTTGTTTTAACCCAATTTGGGTCAAATATGGACAAACCCAAACGTTGGGTTTAAAATGTAATAAAAAAAAAGTAACCCAACGGCTGGGTTTCTCCATATTTTACCCATTAAATATATAAATGTGTATATGTATATATTGTATAATTTAATATAATATCTAGTTTATATTATATCTAATTAATATATATATTTATATGTGACCCTGGATGACGTCACCAGTCTCGAGTCGCACGGGTTTATCTGTGGCAATAGCCAACAATACATTGCATGGGTCAAAATTATCAATTTTTCTTTTATGCCAAAAATCATGAGGATATTCAGTAAAGATCATGTTCCATGAAGATATTTAGTAAATTTCCTACCGTAAATATATAAAACATGTATTTCTGTGAGTGAATGCAGCACAATCGCCAACATAAATGATCAACTTTAAAGGAGATTTTCTCAATGTTTCGATTTTTTTGAACCCTCAGATTCCAGATTTTCAATAGTTGTATCTCGACCAAATATTGTCCAATCCTAACAGACCACACATCAATGCTTATTTATTCAGCTTGCATGTGATGTATAAATCTTAAATTAAAAAAATTGACCCATGTGACTGGTTTTGTGGTCCAGGGACACATATATAAACATAATACATATATATATATAAATTATTATTATTAGAATATACATGTGTGTATATATAATTATAACTAATTACACATACATATATATATATATTCCTTTATTTATATATTTATATTTATATTTGTGTTATTAGTGTGTTTTATGTCACAGTAGTCGCCGTGTCTCTTGTGCTGATACTGAAGTGCATCATGTGATCAGAAGAGACCCCCCCCCCCCCCCATCTTCCCTTTAGAGTTTGCATTGAAAATGAAGATTTATGGTTTTTGATCTCTGGTATGTTTCTTCCATTCCCAACTACGGCTCTTTGGCAGATGTGGAGGGATTGGCGTCAGAGCAGTTCCAGCTGTTTAAGTCCACACAGATGTCAGGCTTCTCCTCGCTCCAAACCCCAATCTCTCACCCAGAGAAGACACACTCGTTTTCTGTTGTTAGTGGAGAACGGCACAAGAGATCTGGCGTCGTGCAATTCAGAGCTTGTACTGATTATAAAATAAAGCCCATTTATTTGTCCGTCACCTACAAGAGTCTTAACACACAGCGGAGAAACACACACTGAAATAAACCCCTAAACCATGTGACGTGTGTACATGTGTGAACCGAAGAACCGGCCTTAATCAGCATCTGAAGTTTGTTGTCTTAAGTTCTTGTAGAACTTGCATGATTTATGATTTATATTGTGACACTTCATCGGATGAAAATCAATCGCTTTGTGGGAGACATTGTGTCATATTGTGATTTATTTTCAACTCTTTGAATAAACACTGAATTTACATGGGTTATTTTAGAGCCGAGTATAGCTAGAACTGTGTATATTATATTATATTATATTATATTATATTATATTATATTATATTATATTATATTATATTATATTATTAACACTTTACAACAAGGTCTCATTTGTTAACGTTAATGCATTAGCTAACATGAACTGACAGTGAACAATTTTTTTCTTAAATGTTTGATTGTTCATTGTTTGTGCAAGTTTACAGTGCATTAACTGATGTTTACAACTACATTTAGTGTTAAATAAAACTGACTGACATGTATGCGCATGAATCACTGTCACACACGCTCAGAGCAATATTGTAAGTTACTGCATGATAATACATTTTTAACTAGCAGAATAATAGTGCATCACGATAGTCTCACTTTTAGAAATGTCTTAACTATTATAGTATTTCGAAGGGCAAAAACATGAACCTTAACTATTGGCTTTACCTCCTCAAGTCAGCTGTCACTGTAGCGCTGGCCAGTAGCATATAGCATTAGCTTCCTAGCCTGAGCTAACTGGATCGCGTCGAGCTAGGGGGCGTGGTTTCAGTGACTAGGCTCCTTAGCCCCACCCACGCCCCACCTCTTTGCCCATTTTTGGTTATCGCACTGCCAAGATGGCGTGACATGTGGACTCAATAAATCCTGATCTTGAGCAAAATAATCAAGCTGACATTCAGTACAATCTATATCTGTTATTTAGAATACATACAAATGTCATTTACGTCTTTTAGTTTGTCAAGAGATTTAAAGTGTCGTTTCTGAAGAGTGCGCATGTGTGAACGAGCTCTAGTGTGAGAACGAGTCTATGACTGAATCTGGAAATAAAGCAAAATAACTGAGAAAAACGAGACAGTCCTCAGATGCATGTCTGTAATTTATAGCAAAACATCTAGCGTTAATTCCATCTCAAACCGAGTCATTAAAATAAGGACCATGAATGACCAATTTGCGACAATACTCTTTCTGGAAACAGATGTGACTCGCTAGTGGATTTCTTCAACGATGTATTGTACTCTGATGGTTAAGAAGCGAGTTACATCATTGTTCGGTTTGTTGTGGGTGTGTCTTGGATGAAGTCACGCCCACTGATGGTTTGATTGACAGGAGTGTGTCAGCCAATCAGAAGACGTTAGCCCTGATCTCGAGCAGATGCGTTGGGTTTGGTCTCTCATGATCCTCTCAAATGTCTGCTTTTCTTTCCTACAGTAATTGAATTTCCTCTCTTTCATCCTCTGTGTTTTCTGAAACTGTTTCTGAGCATCTAGTTCCCTCAACACCTTTAGAAACATCTGACTTTTCTGTTTGTTGTGAATAATAGTCTCTTAAAAAAAGTCTCTTACGTTTTATGTTCCCCTTTTTAAAACTGGAATGCCCTGAATGAGCTGTTGTGCGTATGTATATATCAAACAAAATACCATAAAAATTGTACAATTGTGAAATATTATTAGAATGTAAAATAGCTGTGAATATAGTAAACTGTAATTTAACTGTTTTTAGCACTGATAATAATCATAAATGTTTCTTGATCCTCATATTAGAGTGATTTCTGGAGGATCATGTGACACTGAAGACTGGAGTAATGATGCTGAACATTCAGCTTTGATCACAGGAATAAATTACACTTTACTGTATATTCACATAGAAAACAGATGATTTACATTATAATAATATTTCACAATTTTTACTGTATTTGTAATCAAATAAATGCAGCTTTGGTGAGCAGATTTCAGAAACTTTAATATAAACTGCTCCAAAACACAAGTCTATCCTGAACTGAGATTTCAAGCTTCATGCTGTTGGGTTTTCCTTCGGGAATATCGGGAATGATGAAGAACTCCAGATATTTTTAGACCTGCTGAGGCCGGTATTGAACACTTAATCATAATCTCAGTTCTGGAAACTTCAGCGCTGACTGAGTGACACGCTTAAAGTGACAGAGACACACACTCTCTCTAAACATGATAAGTGTAACTCAGAAACTCAGAAACACTCCACAGAAGCTGATCTGGCACACTCCGCATCTGGAGAAATAATCACTCATTTACGAGAGCCTTTACGAGAGCCTTTTAGTCTGATATTTAAACAACGCAGAGCAGAAACAGACTCGCTTAGGACACTTCATCATCAACTTTACCTTTAGATTTCTCTAAAGACGCTTTGAATTCACTTATTTGTGTAGGTTTATTGTGTGTTTTTTTCATGCCATTTATTTAATGTCCAATCAAGTAATTTTTTGAAATGATGTGAAAAGTGTGGGAATATTACATTCTTCGATTGGCAGATATTTGTTCTTGTTTTAAGCATAAACTCACTTCATTTTGATCATTTTTTTGCATGCAACACTTAATATCTTCAGTCATTTTGCTTCTCCTGTAAATGTATCTTGATTTATTGATTTGATGCATCCGTGATTTGAGATATTTGTGCAGGAAAACAAGACCGAAACATTTTTTTTTTTTTGCAGTGTATGAAATGCTGGAGTTAAACACGGTCAGTGATCGTACAGTAAATGCAGTCGCATGGGTTTGCTAGTAAACTTTCTCATCCGAACGCAAAGAATGAAGTCTGTATACTTTCAGAAACTGGATTAAAGGGGTGGTTGATTATGATTTGACTTTTCTAACTTTAGTTAGTGTGTAATGTTGCTGTTTGAGCATAAACAACATCTGCAAAGTTACAACGCTCAAAGCTCAAAGCAAAGGCAGATATTTGCTTTTAAAGAAATCGCTTTTTAAGGACTACAACAAACGGCTGGTAGAGACTACACCACATTCCTCCCGGGTTAGTGACATCACCAACCCTAGAATTTACATAAACCCCGCCCCCTGAACACGATTTATAGATTATCATGACAGAATATGCTAATCAATGACTAGAAGATAACTGCACATCAGCTTCATAAATTCATCAACTAACCGTTCAGAAATGTCCTGTTGCTTCTACATGTTGTCACTTCTTCTCGAGTCTCTCCATCATTGTCCGACTCTGGTTTGAACATAAAAGGCTAAAAGTGTTTGACATTTTCAGTGTGTGTGTGTGTAAGGTAAAAGGACACAAGCTGTTATAGCTCCGCCCCCTGTGCCGGGAGCAGCAGCTCATTTGCATTTAAAGGAACAGACACGAAACGGTGCGTTTTTGCTCATGCAAAAAAAATGCAGTGAAATGTCCAGCATCTGAACTTTAGAGCCTATTTAACATCGTCCTTCACATCAGAGAATCGTTTTTCCATGCGTTTCAGTCCAGATGATCAACTATCGTCTTATCTAGACAGAAGGAGTTTCGCTGTTAGCCACAATCACACAGATCAAGTGTTGGAGTTGTGCTTGATTCTCACCAGCACGTTTTTATGTTTCCCGCTGAGCCTGTAAAGAAGCCGCTGGGAATGTCGTGGAAAGGAACATGTGTGGATATAACATTCCCAGATGAACGACTCCAACTTTAAGAGACAAATGTGTTCGGCTGCGGCTGCCAATTCCTTGCGAATAGCTGTTGATATCAATACACTTTATGAAATATAAAATGAGTTTCTGGAGGAAAACTGACAGGGGGAATAAAAAAACATCCAATAAAAAGCTTTCCTGGAACCTGACTCGGAAGTGCTCGTAAAAAATGTAGTTGTTTTTGTGAACGTTTAGAGATTTGGTGATTTTCTTAACACGTTGTTATTTTCTTCATTATGTGAAGCTTTATTATTTTAAAAGAATGTTTATTTCTCTTTCTGGGAATGAACATGTTCCACAGAACGTCCAGATTCTGCTTTAATGAATCATCTTTACAATTAAATCCATTATTTTACTACTTATACATTTTATTCCTAACACGTTGCATTTTATTTATTGTTGGTGTGAAAGAACAAGAACAAGAGGGTTCTGGTTTGGTTCGGTGTTATTTTAGCATCATTGAGATATCAATAGTTTTGAATATTTTGGTTCAAGTTTTAGTATTTTTTTCTGTGTTTTGCTAATGTCTATATAATTTTCATTATTTTTTATTTCAGTTTTAGTTATTTTAGTACATAAACAAGCATAATGAGAAATGTTTCCTTGCCAAAAAATAGGGTTTTTTAAACATTTTATTTAAAACAACATTTAAAAAAAAAAAAAGGTTTTAGTTAACATTAATAACCTGGTTCGTATTCATGGAATATTAAGTGTTATTATTGTTATTGTTATTATTATTGTATTATTATATAGCTTTTATCATTGGTTTGAATTAGTTTTTATATTTATATTTTCCATTTTAATTTTAGTTCAAGTTTTTTATTCTTTAAAATGTCTACAGTTTTTTATTTCAGTTCTTTTTGAATATGTCGATACAGTATACAGTTTTAGTTATAGTTATTATAGTACATCAAGTTAAACTAAATGAAAATATATAAAAATGTATTTATTTAGATGTTTATTTAGTCATTTTATCATGCTATTTATTTTGCTTTGAATATATATAAATGTATATATTTTTCATATCCAATAGAGTAATTTTTCCAAATTATGTAATAAATTAGACATTTTCCTTTGACAACTAGCATATATATATTTAAAATGATAAAATATATAAATTATATAAATAAATAAATAAATCATTATATTATATAAATAAAAAAAATAGTGTGTGTATATATATATATATATATATATATATATATATATATATATATATATATATATATATAATTATCATTAATTTATACAGTACCAGTCAAAAGTTTGGAAACATTACTATTTTTAATGTTTTTGAAAGAAGTCTCTTATGCTCATCAAGCCTGCAGTTAAAAAAACACACACACACACACACAAAAAAACAGTAATATTATGAAATATTATTACAATTTAAAATAATGGTTCTCTTTTTTAATATACTTTAAAATGTAATTTATTTTTGTGATGCAAAGCTGAATTTTCATCAGCAAGTACTCCAGTCTTTGGTGTCTTATGATCCTTCAGAAATCATTCTAATATGATGATTTGATACTCAGTTATTATCAATGATGGAAACAGTTGTGCTGTTTAATATATTTTTTTGGAATACTTTTTTCAGGATTCATTGATGAGTAAAACGTTAACAGCATTTGTTCATAAAAACAGCATTTATTCAAGATAAAAACATTTCTAACAATATAAATCGTTACCATCACCTTTTATCAATTTAACGCATCCTTGTTGAATTAAAGTACTAATTTCTTAAAAAAAAAATAGTTATTGTGTTGAAACTTTTGAACGGTAGTGTATATTGTTACAAAAGATTTCTATTCTAAATAAATACAGTTCTTTTTAACTTTTTATTCATCAAATAATCCTGAAAAAAGTATCTCAGGTTATAAAGAAAATATTAAGCAGCACAACTGTTTCCAACATTGATCATAAATCATCATATTAGAATGATTTCTGAAGGATCATAAGACACCAAAGACTGGAGTACTTGCTGATGAAAATTCAGCTTTGCATCACAAAAATAAATTACATTTTAAAGTATATTAAAAAGAGAACCATTATTTTAAATTGTAATAATATTTCATAATATTACTGTTTTTTTTTTTTTTTTTTTTTTTTTTTTTTAACTGCAGGCTTGATGAGCATAAGAGACTTCTTTCAAAAACATTAAAAATAGTAATGTTTCCAAACTTTTGACTGGTACTGTATATATATAATTATAATTAATAAATTATTTTTTTATTTATTTATTTATTTATTTATTTATTTATTTTTGTTTTGTATGCTATAATAGCCCTGATCTGGTTCCAGGTCTCATCTAAACATCTTAAGGAGTTTTTGTCCTGCATTGATGAATCATTCATGTCTTTAGGACTCATACTACTTAGTGTTTGAGTCTGTTCAAATCATTAATCACAAGTGTATTAGCACTAGCATACTAACTAATTAACACAAATGAAATGTCCTCATCATGGATTTAATACCAAGCTCAGTTTTGGACCTGCATGAACTCAACCTTTCAGTGAAGGTCACTGACTCCCACATTCACTGAATCCCTCATATTTATGTGACTTGGTCATTTACTGTCCCCGATCACACTTCACACACTCCACACACTCCACACACTTCACACACTCCACTTTGACATTTACTACACTTGAGGACGCTGTGATGGTTCTAGCAGGCTTCATCTGTACGATCCTCTGCTCTCGCGGATTAAACCCGCCAGAACTTCACAAAACCCCGGATATAGGACCGGTTTGGCAACAGCAAGGCATCATGGGAAACATATTGTAAAAGAGTTCAGTGTGAGTTCTGAAGGTGCCTCGTCCCCCTGGCGCTTCGGTTTATATGAGGATATTGATTCAGGAATCAGGGAAAGCATGACATCGGTTCCTCTTAGTTTCACTTCAGCAGTGCAGTGTGAGTTAAAGACGGCATGAAATGAACGAGGCCTTTAATCCGTGTATATTAACTCTGAGCTCAGCGACAGTCAAACCACAATTTATTCAGAAACCTTCACCGTTATCAGTTTATTCGCTATAGTTTAGAAAAGATAGTTTTTGAAATATGAGCAGAACTCAGTTGATATTTGACTGGTTTTGTCCGTCCTTCTGTTAGACTGTCTCACACATGAATTATGTTGAATATCTGTCAGCTGTTAAATTTAACTACACAATTAGATAATACCAGTTTAGCTCAACCAATCACCAAGCAATGCTTCATTGTGTTCAGTCTGTGTGTAAAAAGAGCATTAGCAATTAAAGAAAACACACTTCAGCAGAACATGATCAGCTCAAAGTGTCCCAATCATTGTTGCTCCCAAATTTGTATAAATTATAGTATGTACTGTAAAAAATGATCGTGATTTTAACGGTCAAAGACTGTAAAAATGCTACAGTGAAAAACTGTTAATTGGTTCACAGAAAGTTTCCTTACAAAATACGGTAAACAACTGTGATAGATCTAATGGTACATTTAATGTAATTTTATTGTAAAATACTGTTAAATTTACAGTTTTTGGAAGTGAAAAAGAACAAGTCATTGTATAATTTACAGTGAAAAACCATACATTGACATTCCCACAATTCCCTGCGTGACACTTCACATTTGATGTATTTTTGTTGAAAAACCTGTTTCTTCATAGTTTTCTTAGTTTTTTCTAATCAGTTATGTACATTAGGGGTTTATGTTACATTTAATGTTGTTAAATTAATGTTTATTGCATTTTTAAAATGTCATGTGTGTTACCATGGTGGTGTTTAGTGTGTGTGTGAATGACACTGTGCAGCTATTAGTATTAATTTTCCTGTGGAAAGATTTTCATCTCCACTGTGATTGGTGGTTGTCAGTAGGCGCGTTTCCATTACAGATTTGCGCAAAACTTTTGTGATTTTTTCTAAATGTCGACAAAAAACTATTGCGATATGATGGCGTTTCCATTAACCGATGTTATGCGACCAAAACTTCATTTTTTCCTCTCGCGTTAAGTAAAATCACTCCAAAAAACATGGCAGCGGACGTTGTAACGTTTATGTACTATATCTCAGCCACTGCACTGGTCATTATTATTAATGGAAGGAGATGTGTGTGTGTGTTTCCAAGCATTAATGGTGAGGAACGACCCTTATTATACTGTGAGCGGCACATATGAGGTGTTTCTGGGTGTTTCTCCCTCATTTCTGCTTCGAGGTCTTGATCATGGCTTTTATTTGAGGTTTAGAATCCATTATTCCTGAAATTCTTTCTTCTTATATGAGTTTAATAAAGAACTCTGTCTCGTATTCTGTCCAAACACACCGCGTCATCTACGTCAGCTGACCTGTAAATGCACGAAAACTGTTTCCATTGCAGATTTGCGAAATATTTCTTTTTCAAATTGCCTGAAAACCTCCTCATGTGAGCGGAAAAACTTTTTTGTGATAAATGCGAGTTTTTGCAAAAATTACGTGTTTCCATTGGCCGTATTTTCAATTCGCAATTTCAGTTTGCGCAATTTGAAGGGTAATGGAAACATGGCTAGTGTATTACTATGGTACAAAACAGATATTACTTCAATAGGTCAGTAAATTAACATTATATGAGATTAAATACGGTTTATTACTGTAAATTTAAGTTAAGTCTGTAAAATCGAAAATGTTGCTACCGTATTTTTTACGGTAAATTTCTGGCAAGCCAGTTTTTTACCGTAAATTTAACAGATATTTTTTTACAGATGTCTCGTCACACTGATTCTGTACGTGCTTCATGACGCAGTCGCACAGAGGCGTTCCCACAGTCTCGTTCCTCTTCAGGGTCACACGCGGAGCCGGAGACGTTTTCTGGCCGACGATAATGTTCATCAGCTTATTTTATTCATTCCCAAATAAGAAAATGATGCTTATGTGATATAAAACATGAATGTTTTATAATATTTTAGGTATGTATCTGAGATCCTGTAATTCGTTATAAAGTTCAGCCAAGAGTGTGTATCTGGTTTTTTTTTTTCACGTTTTCACAATCATTATTAATGTGAGGGATGATTCATGAAAACCTCATGGAAGAAATTACAGTGTGACAGCAGAAGAAGTGAGCTTGTTTGGTTCTGCTGTTGTCAGGCATGTGTAAATACATCAGTTAAAGCTGCACTGGCTTGTCTTGAACTTTTCTCCAGTTTTGTCAGTGTGTCGATCGCTCATCATCACATTAGCATGTTTGATGTGGCTCTCACACTTTACGCCATGAGACCTGAACAAACACACTTACTCTATAATCTATGAACCTTCTGGATCATATTTGATGCGCAAAATGCGTCTAAATGATCAAAACATTGTTTGCACACAATCTCTCCAGTCCTCCTGTGTCTGACTGATAGTTTACACTGTTTTATCATTATTTATTATTATTGTAACGTCCTCCTTCAGCTCGTGCTTCACGTGTCTTTAAATCTGGTAAATGTAAGAATAACTCTGATATTGTTAGTAATATTTCAGCTGAACTGAGGTTTACTTGATTATCCATCATCATTTATCATCATGAGTATCAAATATAATCATCAGGCTTTTGAGGAATGTTTATTTGTTCGTCTCTCGATCATCATTGTATTGCATAGCATTATAAGTTTTAAAACTACAGAGCTTTGATCATAAAACTAAGCTTTAATTATCATCTTACTAAGACATGTTATTTACAGATATTGATATTTATGTCAGTATCAGCTATACTGTTATAAAGATCTCATTGCTTTACATTACAAGCATCAGAATTGCATAGAAATATCAGCATCTGTAGATCTGTAGATCTGGCTCTGGTCACTCCTTGGGGGATTTTATTCACTTGAAGGTGAAATGGAGCATCTGATCACTAACTAAGTGCATGTGAGCATCTACTACTTATAATTTGATACATTTTTCCTCATCCTGCACATTCAGTTCAGACAGAATCCCGTATTTTGTGGCGTTATCAGGAGAACTGAGTGACATTTGATCCTCGACACGACCTCGTTCCACTCGAGGTCGACTGAAACCCTGCAGATATTACAGCTCTCCACTAATTGTGTATTAGTTTCCATTAATAACAGGAGACAGCCTCCTCTGACCTGCACATCTGACCCCAAAACTCATTTAGAGTTTCATTTCAATTATGAGCGACTGAATTAATGCATCAAGAGACTCGGAATTACAATGATGGAAGTTTTGAACTAATTAAAGGAACGTTCATTGCCAAAGAGAAAACAGAGCAGCTTTATAAACTTTTTATTTAGCTTTGTTAAAACATTTAGTCAGTGTCGACAGTTACATCATTTTACTCCATATAGGCCTACTATTTTATTTTATTTTATTTTATTTTATTTTATTTTATTTTATTTTATTTTATTTTATTTCATTTTATTTCATTTTGTTATTTTATTTTATTTGTTGAACTTTGTTGAACAAGATACAAAATAACATTTGAATTGATTAAATAGTAAATAATTTATTAAATATATTTTTATTATTTTTATTTTAATAATTAAATCATTCATGATTAAATCATTTATAATAAAATAAAACAATAAAATTATTCAATTATTTTAATGTTAAACAACCACCACAAATGGTCACTTTTCAAGTTGGTCCAACAGTCTGTACACTGGCTTATTTAATTTAATTTAATTTAATTTAATTTAATTTAATTTAATTTAATTTAATTTAATTTAATTTAATTTAATTTAATTTAATTCTTTTATTTAATTTTATTTAATTTTATTTATTTATTTTTTGTGATTATTCTGTCGAACATTGAACATTTAAAATATTAACAAGATAAAAACAGGACATTATTATATAATTTATAATTAAACCAACCACAAATGGTCACTTTTCAAGTTGGTCCAACAGTCTGTACACTGGCTTATTTTATTTTATTTTATTTTATTTTATTTTAATTTATTTTATTTTATTTTATTATTTTTTTATTTTTAAATTTCTTTTTTTAAATTGTTATTATTTAAATTTTCATTTATTTTAATTATTTGTTTTTATTTTATTTTACTTTTCTTTTTGTGATTATTCTATTCATTAAACATTTAAAATATTAACAAGACAAAAACAGGACATTTTTTTATTTTATTTATTTTATTTTTTATTATTTTATTACATGTATTTATTAAATATTAAATACTTTTATTTAATATAATTAAATAATATTAATATTACTATTAAATAATATTAATTAATAATTTTAAATACAAAAAGTTGTAATAATTTTAGCTTTGATGAAAAGCAGCTCTGCTCATTCTCAGGTGTGTTTGCATCAGTCACATGACCTCAGTGAACGCTGCAGGTGCGTGTCATGTGTTTCTGTCCTTCACGCCACTTAAAGAAGAGTCACTCGGTTGAAGAGCGTCAAGGTTTCTTCATTGGTTCATGGACTCGCTCATGCCGACAGCATCGGCTCAGCTGTTAGTGCATCCAGATGTGCAGTTGTCAAGCCCATCATTTCTTCTCGTTCGCCCCAAACAAATGTCTTGCACATGTGCTGAACATCTTTGTCCCAGCAGCGGCGTTCGACACACTTGACACTGCACGTTTTCTCTTCTCATTTAGAGCGAAGCAGAACACACATGTCAGTTTGATTTATTGGCATAGCTCTATGATGACTACAAAGAAGACCTTTCATTTCTCAGAGTCAGTCGATCACATCCAAACATGCAGTCACTAAGCAGCCGTTGGCCAGATACACCTTTAAAGACAAACGCAGAAACATGATCTCTCATTCTCACCCCTAATGTCTTTCCTCTGTCAGCGAGATGTTTATTTCAGGCCATCTGGATGTGTGTTTGTTTCTCTGCTCGTCCGAGAGGCTTCAGTCTCTGGTTTTAGGAATGGGAAGATGCTGCTCATGCATTGGCTCGGATCATCTATTTTTGATACCTGAGCACATTAGAAAGTGATTTGTTTGCATGAAATATGATCTCATTAATGCAGTTTCTCTGAGATCAGCACAGAAACCCAAGAGTCACAGATGTCCATCTTAGCTTCATGAAACTGAGGCTTAAAAACCATGATTATGACATTAAAAAGGCAGAATTATGGCATACAAAGTCATAAAAATGATTACTTAAAAGGCATAATTATGACATTAAAAGGAGAAGTTATGACATACTAAATCCAAATTATGACATTAAAAGTCAATATTATGACAAAAGCTGAAATTTCTGACTTAAAAAATCATAACTGACATAAAAAGGTGAAATTATGACATACTAAATTGAAATTATGACATTAAAAAGTATAATACTTATGACTTAAAAACCATAGTTATGCCATTAAAAAGGAAAAATTATGACATACAAAGTCATAATTATAAGATGAAAAGTCAAAATGATTACTTAAAAGGCATAGTTATGACATTAAAAGTCAATATTATGACAAAAGATGAAATTCCGACTTAAAAAATCATAATTGACATAAAAAGGCGAAATTATGACATACTAATTCGAAATTATGACATTAAAAAGTATAATAATTATGACTTAAAAACATAATTATGCCATTAAAAAGGCAAAATTAAGACATACAAAGTCATAATTATGAGATGAAAAGTCAAAATTATTACTTAAAAGGCATAATTATGACATTAAAAGTCAATATTATGAAAAAAAGTTGAAAGTCCAACTTAAAAAATCATAATTGACATAAAAAGGCGAAAGTATGGCATACTAAATCAAAATTATGACATTAAAAGTATAATAATTATGACTTAAGAACCATAATTATGATATTAAAAAGGCAAAATTATGACATACAAAGTCATAAGTATGAGATGAAACGTCAAAATGATTACTTAAAAGGCATAATTATGACATTTAAAGTAAATATTATGACAAAAGCTGAAGTTCCGACTTAAAAAAATCATAATTGACATAAAAAAGGCGAAATTATGACATACTAAATCGAAATTATGACATTAAAAAGTATAATACTTATAACTTAAATACCATAATTATGTCATTAAAAAAGGCAAAATTATGACATACAAAGTCATAATTATGAGATGAAAAGTCAAAATTATTACTTAAAAGGCATAATTATGACATTAAAAGTCAATATTATGACAGAAATTCCGACTTAAAAATCATAATTGACATAAAAAGGCGAAATTATGACATACTAAATCGAAATTATGACATTAAAAAGTATAATAATTATGACATACTAAATTGAAATTATGATATTAAAAAGTAATAATTGACATTAAAATTCATTATTATGACAAAATCGAAATTATGACACAAAATAATGAAATTCTGACTTAAAAAGTCATATGACAAGTTGAAATTATGACATAAAAAGGAGACTGAACAAACATGAACAAACATTGAGCAATACATTTATTACTGTATTTATTAATCTTTGTTAATGTTAGTTAATAATAATCCAGCTGTTCATTGTTTGTTCATGTTAGTTCACAGTGCATTAACTAATGTTAACTAATACAACCTTTGATTTTAATAATTTATTAGTAAATGATGAAATTAATATTAACTAAGATTAATAAATGCTGTAGAACTATTGTTCATTCTTAGTTCATGTTAACTAATGAACCTTATTGTATAAATGTTACTGATATCTGTAGGTAAATATTGCTGTTTATTAATGTGCATTGCTATATTAGTGTATATAAATGACAATGATTAATATCCCTCTGACTGGGAAAAAATAACTTTTAAGGCATTTCAGGGCAGAATCATAAATATGTGGAGACTGGATATGCTGGATCTGGTCTAATGATGATAAATATTGAGCTCAGACTTTCAGGATCAGTTCTTCAGCCAATCTCTCCATTATCAGACTGGCTTCATCCCAGTGTCTCTCTCTGTCTAATCTCTCTCTCTCTCTCTCACACACACACACACACACACACACACACACACACACACACACACACACACACACACACACACACACAGATCAGCACCAGCTCAGCTCTCTCATGTGTGGAAGTTTGTCTCTGCCATGGAATAAAAACATAACAAGGTTAACTGTGACTTTTTATCTCACAAATCTTTGACTTTTTTTTACCTTTTTTTCCCTCAGATTTGCAAGTTTATATCTGGCTTCCGTCTCACCTTAATAAACCAAAAACTGTGACCATATAAGAAGAAAATAAATAATTTATAATCTCATAATCTGAATTATGAGATTAAAAGACAAAATTATGACCTACTAAATCATACTTATAAGATGAAGTCAAAATTATTACTTAAAAAAAATCATAATTATGACATTAATCAAAATTATGACATACTAAGTCAGAATACTGATTTTAAAAGTCATAATTGACATAAAAAGTCAAAATTATTTGTAAATTGACAATGAAAAAGAAAAATTATGACAAATAAGGTCATAAGGTCTGACTTAAAAAGTTATAATATGACATAAAAAGTAAAAAATGCCCAAAAGTGTGACATTATGACATAATTATGACAAAATGTCAAAATTATGAAGTCCTAATTATGAGATGAAAAGTCAAAGTTATTACTTAAGTCATAATTATGACAGTAATACTCGATATTACGACACAAATTTGAAATTCTGTATTAAAAAGTCATAATTAACAAAGTCAAAAATAAAGACATACTAAATTGAAATTATGACAAGAAAAAGTTTAAATTATGACACAAAATGAATGAAGTAACGACTTAAATTATATGACAAAAGTTGAAATCATGATATACTAAATCAAAATTGTGACTTAAAAAACATAATTAGGACATTAAAAAGGTGAAATTATGACATACTTTCATAATTATAAGTTGAAAAGTCAAAATGATTACTTAAAAGGCATAATTATGACATTAAAATGTATGACAAATTTTTTATTTCTGACATGTCATAATTATGACATTAAAATGAATAATTATGACATAAAGAGTCATAATTGTGAAAAAAAAAATCGAAATTATGACAAAAGAATGAAATTCTGACATAAAAAGAACACTTATTGTCATAATTTTGACTTTTTATTCTCATAATCATGACTAAGTTTATCATAATTTCGAGGTTAGTGGTTCTATGTGCTTTTGACACACCCGGTGTAGACAAGAACATCATGATTGTATGCGTTGTTTGCTGTTTAAAGAGTTAGCACATCTTTTTAATCACTGATACGTCCTCATGCATGACACGCACTCTTCAAATGTTTGTCTGGCTGCAGTTTCTTCAATATCCAGCTGGTGTGACTGAAGGACTCGAGACATTTCCCCTCTGCAACTCTTTTAAAGGACGGATGTGGACTGTGGTTATAATAAAGCTCTTGTGCTGTAATTGGAAGTAAAGCATTTCATTATTTCACTATATTGTCTCGAGCAAACAAAATGACTTGGTTTTATTGAAGGGCGCTCGAATATACACCCCCCTCCAAGTGCTATCCTGGCCAAGTGGAGCAGAAAGAAGCAATTGTGCACTTTTATTGAACTGTAATGGACTGATTCATCGTATAGTCGGGTTTCTCTGGAATACCTTCATGATGGAAACGTGCCAAAGCGTGTCTCAGCTCCGCATAAAAATAAATGAGAAGCACCGGAGCCAGAGAAGCAAAGCCAAAGGATATTGTTCCAGTCCAGGTCCTGGCCTCTCGAAGGCAATTTAAATAACTGGATGTGACAATCAAGAGCTTTTCTATAGAGAAGATGGAGACGCCACTCGCTGCAGTAGCTAAACTGTCAATTGAAAAATGACAATTTGAGTTGAAAGTTTGGTTTAGCCCTTTCGAGAGGAACAAATTGGTATTTTGCATTAGGAGACGTCGTGGAAAGATGTAATCGATCTGAAACCTGTGATCCATAACGGGCCTAACCTTCTCTGAGCTTAATAGTTCTGTTGTTAATGTTCTTTTGTGGGACAGACGGAGTATTTCATCTTATTAAAGTTTAAATGTACATAGGAACTTCTTTCTCAAAACAAGACATGAAGGAGAGTGGGGCGGAATTGCAGAATTGCAAGATGTAAACTCAGAATTACAAGACAAAATACAGAATTGCAAGATGTAAACTCAGAATTACAAGACAAAATACAGAATTGCAAGATGTAAACTCAGAATTACAAGAAAAGATTCTGAATTGAAAGATGTAAACTCAGAATTACAAGACAAAATACAGAATTGCAAGATGTAAACTCAGAATTACAAGACAATTCAGAATTGCAAGATGTAAACTCAGAATTACAAGACAAAATACAGAATTTCAAGATGTAAACTCAAAATTACAAGACAAAATACAGAATGGCTATATGTAAACTCAGAATTACAAGACACAATTCAGAATTGCAAGATGTAAACTCAGAATTACAAGACAAAATTCAGAATGACTATATATAAACTCAAAATTACAAGACAAAATACAGAATTGCAAGATGTAAACTCAGAATTACAAGACAAAATACAGAATGGCGAGATGTAAATTCAGAATTTCAAGACAAAATATAGAATTGCAAGATGTAAACTCAGAATTACAAGACAAAATACAGAATTGCAAGATGTAAACTCAGAATTACAAGACAAAATTTAGAATTGCAAGATGTAAACAGAATTACAAGACAAAATGCAGAATTTCAAGATGTAAACTCAGAATTACAAGACAAAATGCAGAATTGCAAGATGTAAACTCAGAATTACAAGACAATTCAGAATTGCAAGATGTAAACTCAGAATTACAAGACAAAATACAGAATTTCAAGATGTAAACTCAAAATTACAAGACAAAATTCAGAATGGCTATATGTAAACTCAGAATTACAAGACACAATTCAGAATTGCAAGATGTAAACTCAGAATTACAAGACAAAATACAGAATTGCAAGATGTAAACTCAGAATTACAAGACAAAATACAGAATTGCAAGATGTAAACTCAGAATTACAAGACAAAATTCAGAATTGCAAGATGTAAACTCAGAATTACAAGACAAAACACAGAATGGCTATATAAAACTCAAAATTACAAGACAAAATACAGAATTGCAAGATGTAAACTCAGAATTACAAGACAAAAAACAGAATGGCGAGATGTAAATTCAGAATTACAAGACAAAATTCAGAATTGCAAGATGTAAACTCAGAATTACAAGACAAAATACAGAATTGCAAGATGTAAACTCAGAATTACAAGACAAAATATAGAATTGCAAGATGTAAACTCAGAATTACAAGACAAAATATAGAATTGCAAGATGTAAACTCAGAATTACAAGACAAAATACAGAATTGCAAGATGTAAACTCAGAATTACAAGACAAAATTTAGAATTGCAAGATGTAAACAGAATTACAAGACAAAATACAGAATGGCGAGATGTAAATTCAGAATTTCAAGACAAAATATAGAATTGCAAGATGTAAACTCAGAATTACAAGACAAAATACAGAATTGCAAGATGTAAACTCAGAATTACAAGACAAAATTTAGAATTGCAAGATGTAAACAGAATTACAAGACAAAATGCAGAATTTCAAGATGTAAACTCAGAATTACAAGACAAAATGCAGAATTGCAAGATGTAAACTCAGAATTACAAGACAATTCAGAATTGCAAGATGTAAACTCAGAATTACAAGACTAAATACAGAATTTCAAGATGTAAACTCAAAATTACAAGACAAAATTCAGAATGGCTATATGTAAACTCAGAATTACAAGACACAATTCAGAATTGCAAGATGTAAACTCAGAATTACAAGACAAAATACAGAATTGCAAGATGTAAACTCAGAATTACAAGACAAAATACAGAATTGCAAGATGTAAACTCAGAATTACAAGACAAAATTCAGAATTGCAAGATGTAAACTCAGAATTACAAGACAAAACACAGAATGGCTATATAAAACTCAAAATTACAAGACAAAATACAGAATTGCAAGATGTAAACTCAGAATTACAAGACAAAATACAGAATGGCGAGATGTAAATTCAGAATTACAAGACAAAATTCAGAATTGCAAGATGTAAACTCAGAATTACAAGACAAAATACAGAATTGCAAGATGTAAACTCAGAATTACAAGACAAAATACAGAATTGCAAGATGTAAACTCAGAATTACAAGACAAAATTCAGAATTGCAAGATGTAAACTCAGAATTACAAGACAAAATACAGAATTTCAAGATGTAAACTCAGAATTACAAGAAAAGATTCTGAATTGAAAGATGTAAACTCAGAATTACAAGACAAAATACAGAATTGCAAGATGTAAACTCAGAATTACAAGACAAAATACAGAATGGCGAGATGTAAATTCAGAATTTCAAGACAAAATATAGAATTGCAAGATGTAAACTCAGAATTACAAGACAAAATACAGAATTGCAAGATGTAAACTCAGAATTACAAGACAAAATTTAGAATTGCAAGATGTAAACAGAATTACAAGACAAAATGCAGAATTTCAAGATGTAAACTCAGAATTACAAGACAAAATGCAGAATTGCAAGATGTAAACTCAGAATTACAAGACACAATTCAGAATTGCAAGATGTAAACTCAGAATTACAAGACAAAATACAGAATTGCAAGATGTAAACTCAGAATTACAAGACAAAATACAGAATTGCAAGATGTAAACTCAGAATTACAAGACAAAATTCAGAATTGCAAGATGTAAACTCAGAATTACAAGACAAAACACAGAATGGCTATATAAAACTCAAAATTACAAGACAAAATACAGAATTGCAAGATGTAAACTCAGAATTACAAGACAAAATACAGAATGGCGAGATGTAAATTCAGAATTACAAGACAAAATACAGAATTGCAAGATGAAAACTCAGAATTACAAGACAAAATACAGAATTGCAAGATGTAAACTCAGAATTACAAGACAAAATGCAGAATGGCGAGATGTAAACTCAGAATTACAAGACAAAATTCAGAATTGCAAGATGTAAACTCAGAATTACAAGACAAAATGCAGAATTGCAAGATGTAAACTCAGAATTACAAGACAAAATGCAGAATTGCAAGATGTAAACTCAGAATTACAAGACAAAATACAGAATTTCAAGATGTAAACTCAAAATTACAAGACAAAATTCAGAATGGCTATATGTAAACTCAGAATTACAAGACACAATTCAGAATTGCAAGATGTAAACTCAGAATTACAAGACACAATTCAGAATTGCAAGATGTAAACTCAGAATTACAAGACAAAATACAGAATTGCAAGATGTAAACTCAGAATTACAAGACAAAATACAGAATTGCAAGATGTAAACTCAGAATTACAAGACAAAATACAGAATTGCAAGATGTAAACTCAGAATTACAAGACAAAATTCAGAATGGCTATATGTAAACTCAGAATTACAAGACAAAATTCAGAATTGCAAGATGTAAACTCAGAATTACAAGACAAAATACAGAATTGCAAGATGTAAACTCAGAATTACAAGACAAAATGCAGAATTGCAAGATGTAAACTCAGAATTACAAGACAAAATGCAGAATTGCAAGATGTAAACTCAGAATTACAAGACAAAATGCAGAATTGCAAGATGTAAACTCAGAATTACAAGACAAAATGCAGAATTGCAAGATGTAAATTCAGAATTCCAAAACAAAATACATAATTGCAAGATGTAAAGTCAGAATTACAAGACAAAATACAGAATGGCGAGATGTAAATTCAGAATTCCAAAACTAAATTCAGAATTCCGGGAAAAATTCAGAATGGCAATATGTAATCTCAGAATTACAAGACAAAATACAGAATTGCAAGATGCAAATTCAGAATTACAAGAAAAGATTCAGAATGGCTAGAAAAAAATTCTGAATTGTGAGAAAAAAAGTTGCAATTACCTTTATTTTTATTTATTTTATTCCGTGTCAGAAACAAGCTTCCATAAATTTCTGCACAGACACAAACCTTAAATTCTAGACTACAAAAAGCTGAACATTTCCACCATTAGAGCTCAGGGGGAAAAGAAAGAGCGACGCAGCTCATCCAACACTCGTCGGTGTGTTTTCACAGTTTCTGGGATCAGATGAAGACGAGATCTGTGTGTCTCCAGGATCTCCAGCTGAGGAGAAACATCTCAGCGTTTCAGTGGCGTGACATTAACCACTTCACGAGGTCAAGAAGTAGCCTGTGTTATTGCTCACCTTCTCAGACTCCTGCAGATAACTCAATATAGGAATATTCCAGTAGTCTCTCTCCAGGGAAATCTGATAGGCTTTATCCAGAGTATATTTTGTCTTGTGGAACATGAGAGGCATTTCTGCTTCCTCGTGTGAAAAAAGTTGCTTGAGTGCTTTTTTATTCTCATCTACTCTTACTTTTGAATGGAAAAAAAATGCATGATTAACTTCTAATGTTTGTATAATGAACATTTAATTTGGTTTCCCAGATAACAAAAATAACATTTTGCTTGCATTTCCATTCCCAAAATGTTATTCTGGAATGTTCTCAGAATGTTCAAAACATCCAGTTTTTAATTATTATTATTATTTTTTTAATTTTTTTTTTTTTAATTCTTGGTTATGTGAACATTAGAGAAAACATCACAGGAATGTTTCATCACTTTGCAAAAATCTCTCAACTGTTTCTCTTATGACATTAAATGGAGCTTCGAACTTTGAAATCTCACGTTTCTCTGATGTTTCTCCTGAATAAAAACCCAGTTATCTCACATATGCGTCTCAACAAGGTCTAAAACTGAGCTTATTATTGCTAATACACAATTATCTGCAATCAAAGTCTCAATATTGATTCAAATGTTTTTATTTTAAATGCACAGTTGTGTGAGCATGAAGCTATAATAGAACACATCCAAAAACAAACAATTAAAATAGTTGGGTAATCACTGTCAGCAAATTCAAAAGACTTTCAAATACGTATTCAGTGTTGGCAGATCTTCCTCTCAGTCTGAATGTGTGTGTGTGTGTGTGTGTGTGTGTGTGAGTGTTAGTGTCTGAAGTGTGTTAGACACGCGAACACTGACCTCTAGTGATCAGGAGAGAACAGTGACTCTTCTCATGCCTGCTTTGATCCAAGTCTGATTCTTCTTAATGAATCGTTTCGGACAATGAACCGGATCAATAAAACCGATTCAGCGATTTGTTTGATTCACTCAAAAGTGCTCCCAGAAGTCCAAGCGCAGCTCCCTATTTGAAGGTAAATATTTAGTTAAATATGCTTTGTTTAATTACTTTTGTCCACTTAACCCAGCCTAAGTGTGTTCACTGACTTGTTTGGATGGTTTTAGAAGACTTTTGGGCACTTTTCAGCCGGTCAATCTGTAAGATCATCATTTTAGATGGTTTAAGATTGTCTGTCTTTTGGTTAGTTTAGTGAATTATGTCCTTCAAACTTTTTTTAATATAATTAATTAATTTCAACTGCTTTAATTTACCACTGTGTGACAACATGCCCCCGTGTATTGTGTCAATGTGATTACCATATCTTTTATCAGCTCAGTAACATTGGAAGTGTTTAGATATGTGTTTGTAGTCTTATGGTTTGTGTCTGTGTAAGAAATTGGCTTAAAAAGATGAAACTATCCTAAAAAAATATTCAATTGAGGAAAACATTGTGCCTGTTTTTCCCTACAGTGTTTTTCTATGTTGTTGTCGTCTCAAATATATGGATCAGAAGCGTTTCTGCATCATAAGAAAAAAATAATGCTTTTGTTAATTATGACATAAAAAAATCACAGTTATAAGTCATAATTTGTGCTTTTCTCGTAATTATGAGATAAAAAGTATAATGATTACATTGATCAATTATCATTTACATATACTAAGTCATAATTATGAGATAAAAAGTCAAAATTATGACATAGAAGTGAAAATATTGCATAATTTAGAAATTCGGTCAATTATGAGATAAAAGCTGAAATTATAAAAAAACAAAATAGTGATTGACACTAAAAAAGTCAAAATTATGACATAGAAGTGAAAATATTGCATAATTTAGAAATTCGGTCAATTATGAGATAAAAGCTGAAATTATAAAAAAACAAAATAGTGATTGACACTAAAAAAGTCGAAATTATGACATAGAAGTGAAAATATTGCATAATTTAGAAATTCGGTCAATTATGAGATAAAAGCTGAAATTATAAAAAAACAAAATAGTGATTGACACTAAAAAAGTCAAAATTATGACATAGAAGTGAAAATATTGCATAATTTAGAAATTCGGTCAATTATGAGATAAAAGCTGAAATTATAAAAAAACAAAATAGTGATTGACACTAAAAAAGTCGAAATTATGACATAGAAGTGAAAATATTGCATAATTTAGAAATTCGGTCAATTATGAGATAAAAGCTGAAATTATAAAAAAAACAAAATAGTGATTGACACTAAAAAAGTCGAAATTATGACATAGAAGTGAAAATATTGCATAATTTAGAAATTCGGTCAATTATGAGATAAAAGCTGAAATTATAAAAAAAATAAATAGTGATTGACACTAAAAAAGTCGAAATTATGACATAAAAGTCCAAATATTACATAGTCATAATTTTAACTTTTTATGTCATAATTAAGATTAAAAAGTCAACATTATGACAGTAATTTTGGTATTAAAAAGTAGAACTTACATAAAAGTCAAAATATGAGTCATTATTTAAAATGTATGTCATAATTTTGACTAAACTAATGCCTGGCTATGTAATATTTTAACTTTTTATGTCATAATTTAGACTTTTTATCTCATAATTATGAGTTAGTATGTCAGTTTCAATTATACTATGTCATAATTATGATTCATAATTTTCTGATTCTTATGTGGCAGAAAGGGCCTTCCATCCATTGTTTTGTGGTGATCAGAAGGAGAAGTGCTGTCCTAAATCCCTGAGATTCGCATCTGGCTCTTGGGTGGTCTGACACTGAACTGTAAATACCACACTGGGCCTCATTTACTCTAGTACTGTGTTTTTAAAACATGTATATTTTATGGTTTGGGGTTTTAAGGAGTTCTGATGCTAAAGTGTCGCTGGCTTCATGAAGTGTGTCTATAAATCTGAAAGGTTAAAGCGAGGAGAACGTCGAACCGACTGCCAAGTAAACCGGTGATGAATGTTCACTGAGTGACGTTTTTATAGTCTTGTTAAAGTTCATGTCTATCCTTTCATGATTTCAATAAATAATACACAAGCTGGAGAGAAATCCATGCCAGTGTTAGTTTAGTCTAATCTGTTGTATGTGGACGATTCCCTGAAGATTGTGTGTTTTGAACAGCGGCCGATAAAACATGGAGCCTAAGTAGTGTTTACTGAGACCCGAGTCACTGTTACTGTTCACGATTGATTCTTACAAACCCCAGATGATGAATAATTCCTTGTGATTATGATTCAAACGCTGATGAAATCCCACAGAACACTACCGCTCAAGTTTAAAATAATTACCATTTAAAATTTTTTTTTTTTTTAAAGTCTCTTCTGCTCAACAAAGCTGCATTTATTGGATGAAAAACACAAAAATAAAAATTATGAAATATTATAATAATGTAAATCATCTGTTGTCTATGTGAATATATAGTAAAGTGTAATTTATTCCTGTGATCAAAGCTGAATGTTCAGCATCATTACTCCAGTCTTCAGTGTCACATGATCCTTCAGAAATCACTCTAATATGAGGATTTGATGATCAAGAAGCATTTATGATTATTATCAATGTTGAAAACGATTTCATATTTTTGTGGAAACCGTCATGCATTTTATTTTTCAGGATTCTTTGATGAATAATAATAATAATAATAAAGTCTGAATGGTACTGTATCACAGTTTCCACAAAAATATGCATCAGCACAACTGTTTTAAACATTTATTATGATAAGAAATATTTCTTGATCATCAAATCAGCCTCTTTCAATCTTAATTATTCCAGAGTTTAGACTGGTACTGCACATGTTCTCAGATTTGAGTTGGGAAAGTTTCAGCTCTGAATGGATCAGTGGATATTGTTTACCAGGCCAGTTTGTGTTGAAGGTCAGACAGTCTTCTGAAGTCGACGTGAGTGATCATATCTCTCATATCTGGCTCATACGGGTTCGGTT
Source organism: Squalius cephalus (assembly GCF_949319135.1). Taxonomy (NCBI): domain Eukaryota; kingdom Metazoa; phylum Chordata; class Actinopteri; order Cypriniformes; family Leuciscidae; genus Squalius; species Squalius cephalus. The sequence continues at coordinate 1,348,907 of NC_137130.1, forward strand.
GTGGCACAGAAAGGCACACAGAACCGGCACAGATGTGAAGGATTGATCGGAGAACTCGGTTCTTCTCCTCTCAGGTCTCTCTCCTTCTGTTCTCCCGCGTTCACAGGCTTTAAACGAACAATTCACCAACAAATGCAACCAAAAAATAATGCTTTGGTAAAATATTGTTAATTATGACAAGATAATTTGAGTTTATTATGAGATAAAAGTATCAATTATTACATTGAAAAATCATAATTTACATACCAAGTCATTATGAGATAAAAAGTTGAAATTATGACATAAAAGTCAATATTGCATAATTTTGACATTTGGTCAATTATGAGATAAAAGCTAAAATAATTAATAAAACAAATTGTGATTGACATGCTAAAAATAGTATTTAAAAATTATGACATAAAAGTCTAAATATTACATAGTCAAAATCTTGACTTTTTATGTTATAATTATGACAAAAAGTCAAAATTATTAAGGTCATAATTATGGCATACTTAGTCAAAATTATGACTTTTTAACCACATAATGACTATGTAATATTTAGACTCTCATGTCATAATTTTACATACTATTTTAGTATGTCAAATCATATATATATATTTTTTTTTATAATTTCAGCTTTTATCTAATAATTGACCAAATGTCAAAGCTGTCATAATTTTAATTTTTTATATCATAATTAAGATAAAAAGTAAAAAAAAAAATAAAAAAAAAAAATATATATATATATATATATATTTTACTCCATTTCCATTTACTCCCCCTCCTGTGTTTATATTATATGTTTTCATAATGATTATTTCATCAAACACAGAAGATGATGTTTGGCAGAATGTCTGAGCTTCTCTCTTATGATTCATTTATTCATTTACCACACGGTTGAGTAAATAATGACAGAATGTGTGAATTATTTCTTTCACAGTCTTGATGGAGCATGTCTGCAGCAGTTTGTATTTGCTGCTTATATAACTCTGTATTTATATTGTCTTCTTTGCTGATTTTTGTTTGTGACAAGCTGAATTTGGTATGCATTATGTCAAAGTCTGAATATTGATGCATAATAGAGAGAAAATACTCTCTGCAATATAATCTCGGCTTGTTTCTTGACCTGCAGGAGTGTGTTGCTTGACATTTCATTTTCCTTCCTCCATTTCTTTATTTGTATGTTTTTTTTGGTTGTTTTTTGCACAAAATGTACTTATATTGTAGCATATTTCATTTCTATGTATACATGAGATGCATATAAAAACAAGACATTAGTGGTGTGGATTTGGCAGTGACTCTTTCTGTGAGTTTCATTGTTACACCAGTAGGAGGCGCCGAGTCACTGTCTTTATATATGATTTATTGAATCATTCACCGAACCAATTTGTTCTAAAACATTGATTTATTTAAAAAGGAAACACGTGACTGCCTTTATATACTAGTTATTGAATCATTCACTTAACCGATTTGTTCTATAAATGATTCATTCAGAAAGGAAACACATGACTGTCTTTTTATCTGATTTATTGAAACTTTCACTGAACCAGTTCGTTCTAAAACACTGTCTGCGTCCCAGATTCATAGATTAATTCTATTGAGTCACTGATTCAACAACTGACTCGACCGAAAGAGTCACTTATTGAATCAGTGACTCAATGGATTTGTTCAAACACATTTGGTTCATTCAGAAACTAGTTGTTGTTTTTTCATATTTCTCAATACTTAGGTTATTTTTCATAACTCTTCACAGGGTTCGCAACTTTCAGCTCAGCACAGAAGTTCATTTCACGTCCAAAATGCACTAAAACTACCAAAACACTTCATGCATGTTTCAAATCAACTCATTCTTCCAGAACATTGCAAACACACACACTTTGTCTCTCCTAAAACACTGCTAGCACGATCCACAGTTTAACATGATCACCGATTCTGTGCTTTCTTGAAAAAGTGACCAAAGTATTGAGAAATGAGATTGTAAACCCTGTAAACGACTGTCTCTCTGAGACTTGAAATCGACTGGTGTTTGCTGTTCTGACATCAGTTAGAATAGGTTAATTTTTGACTGAATCATTCACATTTTCAAATGATCATCAAAATATTGTACGATTAGTTTATTTATCATTTGTTAATTTCATAAGTAAACACATACATACACAGTTGTACACAAGTTGACAAATCCTGGCATTTTACAAGCTGTACTGCATCTCAAAATATGATATATATATATAGGCCTAGCAGCTACATGGAATAAAAATGAATTCATCATCACCCTGCAACGCCATTTAAAATGAACTAGTGAGCCAAATAAGTGTGTAAAAACATACAGTTGCTTTAATGCATTCAAATACAGTATATTTTTACCTAAAATCTTTGTTGATGATAGAAAAATGAATTGACACGCCAACCATATCATTCTTATAGAAAAATATTTGAATAATCAGATTTTCTGAGGAAAATCAACTTGATTCCTGCAGAATATGAACGGATCAAACTGTGAGAATATTCCTGATGTCTCGTTTTTCTTCAACACGTTGTTTATTGATGGTCTTTTTATATTGTTATCAGTCGTGTTTGTGACGGTGGTAAATTAATTTGCTCCGACATTAAAGTCAGCATGAAAAGTTAGTTGCGATCATCTTCTCTCCTCTATTGGTCCGTATATCCCAAACGCTTCTGGAACAAGATCAGATGTGGGCGGGGCTTGATGTGTCTGTGGGGAATTGATTGGATGGTTGTGGTTTGCTATTGGCTGATCTCATGTGAGTGACAGGTTGCTCCGCCCACTTCATCAGAGAAGAGAAGAGATGCTGCAAGAGGAACTTATTCTGATTCAACATTAAAGCATTTATAATAAACACTGCAATCTTTCTCTGGCCAGCAGAGGATGCTGAATCTCTACAGACTCCCAGTAAAACACTGAAATAAACATTTAAAGTTTAATGGGCAAAACAAGACTTTCCTCCAGGTTTGTACTAAGTACTGATGCAGTAAAACAGTGATATTAAAATACCAAATTCAATATACACCTTATTGATAATGCATACAAGATGAACACGGAACTTATGTTTTGTTTTTCGGCTTCTGAGATGTAAAATTGACAGGCCTGTGCTGCGGTTTTATGGATGTTATTCAGTCACGTGACTGAAAACTATGAATTACAAATGATTTTCTGAAACCCACAGCTGCAAACACTCCACAGAAACACACTCGCTCGTTTGAGATCATTACAGTGCATGTGGCAGCTCTTTATTAATATTCCTCAAATCTTCCAGTTTTATTGCTTCTGTTAAAACCAATCATCACTTGTAGTGCTCATGTAAATAAAAAGGTAATTCGACTTTTTATCTCAGAATTGGGTGATATAAAGTCGTAAAGTTATAATGTTAGAATTGTGTGATATAAACTCGCAATTGCGTGTTATAAAGTCATAATTGTGAGATAAATGTGCAATTCTGCGAAAAATTTGTTTATTTCTCGCAATTGTGAGTTTATATCTCTCAATTCTGACTTATAACACGCATTTGTGTTTATATCTCACAATTCTGACTATTTCTCTCAATTCTGAGAAGTAAAGCAAAGCAATCCCGCAATTGTGGGATAAAAAGTCGCAATTATCTTTTAAATTGTTTTATTCTGTGTTTTTATTCTATACAAGCTTCCATAGTTTTTACACTGCAATTACTGTAAGAATTTACACAGAACTAAAGACTAAAACCTATGGAAGCTTGTAATAAATAAAATAACTCAATTGCTACTTTTTATCACAATTCTGACTTTATTTCTCAGAATTGTGAGATATAAACTAAAAATGGCAAGAAAAAATGTGTCAATAACCTTCACTGAAACAGTTTTTGGCAGTGCTCTAGATTTAAATGCAAACGTATTGAACTGCTGACGTGATGAATGTGTCTGGTGCTTTAACAGTTCTCCACATGTGATGAGCCTTTTACCTTTTCCTGACGTTCAGTTGTTAAAGCCTGAAAGCTGTGCAGATGGGAATTGTGCAGTCGATAAATCGTTCTCTCTGCCGTGGTGTTTTTGCTGAGTTCGCTGCCACTTTCCTCAGAGAACTCGCTCAAAGCTCAGAGACACGCGTGTCCGTGTCCGACGTCCAGCAAACAGCCGTGCTTCAGGTGGCGTTTTAGAGACCGACAAAGGGCCAGATGCATTATATCTACATTTCATGACTGGTTATCATAACTGTCATCATTTCATGCCATTCTTGCAATTCCAAACTAATTTGAAACAAATATTTTCAAATGCATTTTGTGAAAAAGAACATTGCATTCTCTAACACAAAGATTCCTAAAATTATGTCAGCCGAACCACTTAGAGGTCAAATATTTACTTGATCTCACCTCTTAATATTTTTTTAATAATATAACGCCACTTCTGGGTGATACTAGGGTTTTCTGGGTGGTTTCTAGGGCATTTCTAGGGTGATACTGGGGTGTTCTGGATGGTTGCTAGGGTGATAATGGGGCTTTCTTGGTGATTGCTAAGGCATTGCTAGGGTGAAACGATGGTGTTCTGGGTGGTTGCTAGGGTGATAATGGAGTTCTCTGGGTGGTTTTAGTTCTGGGTGGTTACTAGGGTGTTGCTAGGGTGAAACGATGGTGTTCTGAGTGGTTTCGAGAGTGATACTGGGGTGTTCTGTGTGGTTTTAGTTCTGGGTGGTTACTATGGTGTTGCTAGGGTGAAACGATGGTGTTCTGAGTGGTTTCGAGAGTGATACTGGGGTGTTCTGTGTGGTTTTAGTTCTGGGTGGTTGCTAGGATGAAACTAGGGTGTTCTGGGTGGTTTTAGTTCTGGGTGGTTGCTAGGATGAAACTAGGGTGTTCTTGGTGATTGCTAGGTTGATACTAGGGTGTTCTGGGTGGTTGCTAGGGTGATACTGGGGTGATACTGGGGTGTTCTGGGTGGTATTTGTTGTTAGGATGATACTAGGTTGTTTTGGGTGGTTGCTAGGATGATTGCTGATTGTGGTTGCTAGGGTGTTGTTAGGATGATATAGGGTATTCTTGGTGGTTGCTAGGGCATTGCTTGCGTGGTAGTAGGGTGTTTTGGGTGGTTGCTAGGGTGATGCTGGTGTGTTCTGGGTGGTTGCTAGGGCATTGCTTGGGTGATAAATTAACTTTACATTAACATCAGTACTTTTGATGGCATTTTAGAGACGAACAAGGGGCGAGCTGCATTTATGTCTTCAATTTAGTCATTTCATGACTTGTTATCATAACTGTCACCATTTCATGCCATTCTTGCAATTCCATTCCAAATGACAAAGAACATTGCATTCTCTAACACAAAGATTCCCGTAATGATGTCAGCCGAACCACTTAGAGGTCAAATATTTACTCTGAGACTTTTAAATTAATATTTTTTGCTGGTGAACAGTAAATATTTCATCAATCTTTAAATGTATTATTATGATAACACTTTACAGTAAAGTCTCATTCATTAACATTGTTTAATGCATTAACTAACATGAACTACCGATGAGTAATATGTTTTTACAGCATTTAGTAATACTTAAATCAAGATACATTTACTGGAGAAGCAAAACTGAAGAAAAATTTATTAAAATGAAATGTTTCTGCTCAAAACAATAACAAATATCTGCCAGTGGAGTCAGAAAAAAATCTTGTTTTCACTTTTAATAAAGATTATCTTTCTGACCCCATTGGAAGATATTTGTCCTTGTTCTAAGCACAAACTCACTTCTTTTATCTTCAGTCATTTAGCATCTCCAGTAAGTGTATCTTGATTTAAGAATGTTTAGATATTTGTGCTGGAAAACAAGACAGAAATACATATTTTTTTGCAGTGTATCGTGGTTGTATTATTTCTTCCTGGAGAAATAAAACTCTTCATTTATTTTAAATTCACGATTATGAAGCGCTTTTTGAGATGATCAGCTTTTGCTCGGATGAAAAAGCCTGAACACAGGTGAGCTTTGATTGATGTGTTGAATATTGCTTAAGACTATTTGTACATTTTCAGCATATTTTTCACATACAGGAGAGATTTATCAACCTTCCTCCAGTCTAAGCTATAGTTCCTTTTAATCAATCATACGTGTCTAAGCGCTCCTGGATTTGTGGTGAGTGATGTGGGTTTAAGGGTCTGTTTCTCTCAAGCAAAGGCCTCTAATCAATCTGAGATCAAAATAAAGCAGCATGTTTGGGGTGTTAATCAAACGTCTGGCGCTCGGATTGATTTGATATAAACCAACCGTTTGAACTTCAGTGTTCAGACCAGTAAGAGTTTCACTCGAAGAGTAGATGAGACGGTCGTTTCTGTGCTGAAGAACATTTAGCCCTGTAACAGTACGAAATAATTCTGCAATAATAAAGCGGTGGTATAACGCCCTTTTCACTAGATGTAAAATAAGTCTCTGATGTCCCCAGAGTGTGTGTGAAGTTTTAGCTCAAAATACCCCACAGATATTTTTATATAGCATGTTAAAGTTGTCACTTTTTGAGGGTGAGCAAAAACACACCGTTTTGTGTCTGTTCCTTTAAATGCAAATGAGCTGCTGCTCCCGGCACAGGGGGCGGAGCTTCAACAGCTTGTGTCCTTTTACCTCACACACACATGCACTGAACATTTCAAAAACTTTTAGCGTTTTATGTTCAAACCGGAGTCAGACAATGATGGAGAGACTCAAGAAGAAGTGACAACATGTAGAATACAACATTTCTGAATGGTTAGTTGATGAGTTTATGTAGCTGATGTGTAGTTATCTTCTGGTCATTAGCATATTCTGCCTGGATAATCTATAAATCGTGTTCAGGGGGCGGGGTTTATGTAAATTTTAGGGTTGGTGATGTCACTAACCCGGGAGGAATGTGGTGTAGTCTCTACCAGCCGTTTGTTGAGGTCCTTAAAAAGTGATTTCTTTAAAAGCAAATATCTCCCTTTGCTTTGAACTTTGAGTGTTGTAACTTTGCAGATGTTGTTTATGATCAAACAGCAACATTACACACTAACTAAAGTTAGAAAAGTCAAATCATAATCAACCAGCCCTTTAATGTAACAAACTGCTCCGAGACACGAAGGTTGAGGATCCAAATGCAGTTTTTTAATGAAAGGATAAATCTACAATCGTAGTAAAAGGTCAGAGCACAGTCAATCCAGTCAAACAAACAAATCCAGAGGGTGAGACAGGAATGGGAAAATCAGGACACAGGCTGAAATCAAAAACCAGGAAGATGGAAAACAGTGGAAATGCAGTGTTACACGTTCAACACTTGGCTGGGAATGAATGAGTGTACATGGTTTAAATAGGCTGAGACTGACCAGGTAATGAGACACAGGTGGATGCAGTCAGGGATGAGTCCGGGCAGAGAGTTATGGGAAATTTAGTTTGTGAGGGAATGACGAGGATGTTTTTCACCGCAAGAGCTCAAATTGGTACAAAACTTGTGCAGTTTTTTAACGTTTTAATATTTTATCCAGTGCATTATAAAAAAATAAAATAAAATAAAAATTGTGAAGTTGTAAATAATATGAGTATGTTTGAAGAGAAACTACTATTTCTGTTTTTCTACTTTCAAATTTCACGTCTAATTCAATGTGTTTCTTGCTGTTTATTTGTAATTCTTTGTCAAATTTACTAGCACTTCCTGAGTGTAAATTGTTTCTAAAAATTTTTCAGTGTACAAATGTAAAAAAATATTTTTGCAAAGCCAGTTTTTAAAAATTAATGATTTTTTTGGTAGTTGAAATGTGGTTGCTGGGTGGTTGCTAGGGCATTTATAGGGTGATACTGGAGAGTTCTGGGTGGTTGCTAGGATGAAACTAGGGTGCTAGGGTGTTGTATAGGGTATTCTTGGTGGTTGCTAGGGTGTTGCTGGGTGTTCTAGGTGGTTGCTAGGGTGATAATGGGGTTTTCCTGGTGGTTTTTAGTTCTGGGTGGTTGCTAAGTCATTACTAGGGTGATACTGGGTTGTTCTGGATGGTTGCTAGGGTATTGCTAGTGTGATACTGGGGTGTTCTGGGTGGTATTAGTTTTGGGTGGTTGCTAGGATGAAACTAGGGTGTTCTGGGTGGTTGCTAGAGTGATATAGGGTATTATTGGTGGTTGCTAGGGTGTTGCTGGGTGTTCTGGGTTGCTAGGGTGCCAGTGAGTTCTGGGTGGTTGCTAGGAAGATACTAGGGTGTTCTGAGTGGTATTAGTTTTGGGTAGTTGCTAGGATGAAACTAGGCTGTTCTGGGTGGTTGCTAGGGTGATACTGTTCTGGGTGGTTGCTAGGGTGTTGCTATGATGATTCTAGGGTGTTTTGGGTGGTTGCTAGGGTGATACTGGGGAGTTCTGGGTGGTTTTTGTTCTGGGGGTTGATAGGATGATACTAAGGTGTTCTGGGTGGTTGTTATGGTGTTGCTAGGATGATATAGGGTATTCTTGGTGGTTGCTAGGGCATTGCTTGGCTGATACTAGGGTGTTCTGGGTGGTTGCTAGGGTGTTGCTATGATTTTTCTATTTTTCAATGAAACAAAAAATATTGAAATATGTTTTACAATAAAGTAAATAATACTTTTTCAGTCTTCAAAATTTCCCATTTAGTTTAACGTGTTACTTGCAGTTTCTTTGGAATTGTTTGTAAAATTAACTTGCAATTTCTGAGTGGAAAAAGTAAATCGTATACCAGTTTTTTCAGGGTATATTTAGACATGAATGTTATGTTATGTTGTAATGACACAGGTCAAGACTGTTGTATTCTTATGAAGCACATGCACACTGGTAAAGCTCTGATCAAACTAATAGCTGTGGAACATCCTGGAAACCCAGAATTGAACAACCCATTTCCTCTTAATCTCATTTCTACTCTTTGACCAAGCAGTGTAAGTGGTATTTGGGGCGCAGTCGTGTTTAAAGTGCTCTGGGCCATAATTAGTTTTAAGTGCATACAGCATTTCATTGACAGATGATGAAACAACAGACATGGAAAAATCATACAAATACTCATATGATAGATTTACATTGTCTGACATTGAAGAAAATCCAAATCCTACCATAGATATATATTGATTAAATATTTATGAGCGTGTTTCATTGACAAACAAGTCAATCACCGCTGCTTTCTAAAGGAGCCGAAGCTCGATTCACATCAGACCGCAGAGGCTGTTCAGAATGTTTATGAGTGGAATTATGAAGATGATGATGGTGATGAAGCACAGCTGAATGATTAAATGCACTGTGAAAAAAAATACGGTAGGGAGCTGCGGTTGCCGGAAAGTTTTAGGTTTTACAGATTGAGTGATAGTTCGCCAAAAAAACCACACAAATTCTGTCATCATTTACTCATGCTCATGCTGTTCCAAACCCATAATACTTTCATTCATCTTCGGAACACAAATTAAGATATTTTTTTATGAAATGTGAGAATGAGAATGAATCTCATTGGTTCTTGCTGAAGCTCAAACTGGTGGAGTTATGTGGAGTCAATGGAGGGACAGAAATCACTCAGATTTCATTAAAAATATCTTCGTTTGTTTTCCGAAGATGAACGAAAAGTCTTATAGGTTTGGAACGACATGAGCGTGAGTAATTAATTACAGAATTGTCCTTTTTGGGTGAACTGTCCCTTTGAATGTACAGTACAAGAAACTTTTCATCAATTAGAATAATGTTAAAATACCAAATTACTAATCTGTTTTTTTACCTTTACAATACTAACAACCTTAAAACAGATGGTAAAGAGAAAACTACACCACTACAATTAGCTTAATAACCCCCTAACCAATTAACAGGCTATGATTTACTGTTAAAATGACGATAATGTTTTACAGTGTGCAATTCCAGCATGTTTATTGAGTTTGGGTCTGAACGAGGGCTGGATGGAGAGAGATTGCTTTAGCTTTATTGCTTTATTGTCTTTTTGCTTTACTCGTCATTCTGGTAAAATACAAATTGTGGGGTTTAAAGTCTTTTAATGAAGAATATTAAAAGAAAGTCCATCAATATTAATGTTTATTAACGCATTAACTATTTTATTGTAAATCAGCAGGTTCACTCATGTTTTATGCACTAATTCTTTGGGCCTTGTTTCCATTTAATAAAATGTGACTTTATGCTGACAGAAACGTGATCATAAAAACACTCACAGTCGTCGTCGTCTTATTCTCCAATCCTTTACCTCCTTTAAAATTAATTTGCTCTATTCTTCAAATAATGACTAATGACTGCCTTGAAATATTCCACACATGCATTAGTGTCAGAGATTGCTATTATTATAATCATGCAAATGAGAACATACTCAGATTCATTTGCGAGATGTCAAGGCGCTAGTTTCCTCACATTTAATTAGATTTTGGAGTTAACGTGAGCAGCCCTGAGAGGTTATGATAGCAGTCAATTAACAGCTCTGCTTTTCAGCCATTTGTCGGGAAAAGTTGCTAAAAATATTACCAGCCCACGACTGTGTTTGTTTGCTGAGTGAGCCGAGAGCTTTCTGTACATTATACTGTTTTGTTCAGTTTTAGCCACTACAGACTGCACTTGAGCTTTTAACACGTTTACTCGTCTTCAAGAGTTGTCTAACAGGATAACACACTAATAATCTGGTTTTAGTGGACTAGCGATCTGTAAACCTTTCCCATTTTCCTTGTTTATACTTGATGGACAGTTTTATCTCTCTCGCTTTTCATTTATGAACAAGGAGCAATGGGTGTGTGATTTAACCTTTTTTATTGCTCATGTGCAGATGCAGAGAATGATGGGAAATGTAGTTTGTTGCACACGTCTGTCACCTCATAAATCAGTTAAATACAGAGTTTTATGGCAAGCTTGAACACGCTTCTTCATTAACAGCAACTTTCACAACTTAAGATCAAAATCAAAAAGTTGAAAATTGGAATAAATACAATCTGGGGGAAGAAATCTAATTGCGATTTTTATTTATTTTTATTTTCTGTTAAAAATGGCAATTGCACATAAAATATGATTTTAAAAATCCAGGTTTGCTGTGTTTGTTTGCAGGACTGCAGAATTCAGCCAAAGTTTTGTTATATATCAGAATGACTGTATAATAACAACAACAATAACAACAACAATAATAAATATAGCCGCGAGCAGCGATGACGGGCCCAAGCCCCGATGCCACCGTCACCTCAGTATAACTTCAGGGTGCACAACGGGCAATTCATTTAAAGCCAGTAAATGTAAAAAGTCATTTGTATACGCTACATTTACTGTAGTCAGCTGGTGCCACTATTGAACGACAACAGCCTCATCCATGAGATCATATAAATAAACTGCATGTGACAGGATGTCATAGTACAGTTTCAAGTGATTATGAATGTATCGTTTGCATCTCGAAATTGTGCACTTCCAGAGGTATTTGTTAAGGTCATTTTATATTTTTGCTAACCGAATAAATAAACTAATTATATAAAACTATATTGTCAGGGCACTACAAATGAACTGGTTATATGCCTTTATTTAGCTATTCGAATTGATATTAAAGGTCCCGTTTTTCGTGATCCCATGTTTCAAACTTTAGTTAGTGTGTAATGTTGTTGTTAGAGTATAAATAATATCTGTAAAATTATAAAGCTCAAAGTTCAATGCCAAGCGAGATATTTTATTTAACAGAAGTTGACTACATCGAACGGCCCGTTTGGACTACATCCCTCTACATCCTGCTTTAATGACGTCATTAAAACCGTTTTTTGACTAACCTCCGCCCACAGGAATACTCCCTCAACTCTACCGAAATTCGTTTATGTACTTGCGCACTTCTTATAACTTACTGTGTTTACTCAGCTCTTACGGTGATTTTCTGAAGTAAAACTGATGCTTCATCTTTTGTGTGATGTACAATAAACTTTATTAAACTCATCAGTATATGCTTGATCATCATTCAGACAGCAGACTTGTAGGCTATTAATAAATAATGGATACATACAAGCAGATGACAAATATGTTATAATAACCGTAATTAAACTACTAAACTATACCTGTTTCATCTCTATACAGCACTCTGACTCTGTAGGCATTATTGTCCGACTCGAAATGAACACCGTTACTGAGAGTTTCTGATATTATCATCATTCCGTGAGCTGAAATTGTCCTGAGAGACTGAGCGCGAGCTTATGAAGCTCCGCCCCCTGTGCCGTCCAGCAGCAGCTTATTTGCATTTAAACGGCACACACTAAAACAGCGCGTTTTTCTGAGCCCCAAAAAATGACAATTTAAACATGCTGTAAAAAATGATCTGTTGGGTATTTTGAGCTGAAACTTCACATACACACTCTGGGGACATCAGAGACTTATTTTACATCTTGTGAAAAGGGGCATAATACGGGACCTTTAAACGATAAGGCTTAAGAAATGTCTCAAATGCAGACAGCAATGAATGGGTTAAACTCTAAACCAGCAAGAGTGTAAAACAGACTCTACTGAGAATAGGTAGTTCTATTCTACTAAAATAGGTTTTACTGTAATATGTACAGTAAGATACTGTAAAATGTGTATACAGTATGTTACTGTAAACAGCAAAGGATTATGGGAAATATATGGTCACTACTGTAATTCTTCTTAACTGTAAATTCATTTACAGTAGTGAACTTCCCCGCGAAAAACCAACAAATGGCAAGAGAGATTTCTTTTCAAGTTTTTTTTGACTGTATGGTTGAAGTGGCGGTTAATGCATGGACAAAAGATGCACCGGTAACTCACCAAAAAGCATCAACATCAGCATCAGCTTCAGTATTAGCATCAACATCAGCTTCGGTATCAGCATCAGCTTCAGCATCAGCTTCAGTATCAGCATCAACATCAGCATCAACATCAGCTTCAGTATAAGCATCAACATCAGCTTCGGTATCAGCATCAGCTTCAGCATCAGCATCAGCTTCAGCATCAACATCAGCATCAGCTTCAGTATAAGCATCAACATCAGCTTCGGTATCAGCTTCAGCATCAGCTTCAGTATCAGCATCAACATCAGCTTCAGTATAAGCATCAACATCAGCTTCGGTATCAGCATCAGTATAAGCATCAACATCAGCATCAACATCAACATCAGCTTCAGTATCAGTATCAGCATCAGCATCAACATCAGCATCAACATCAGTATCAGCATCAACATCAACATCAGCATCAACATCAGTATCAACATCAGCATCAGTATCAGTATCAGCATCAGCTTCAGTATAAGCATCAGTATAAGCATCAACATCAGCATCAACATCAGCATCAACATCAGTATCAACATCAGCATCAACATCAGCATCAACATCAGCATCAACATCAGCATCAACATCAGTATCAACATCAGCATCAGTATCAGCATCAGCTTCAGTATAAGCATCAGTATCAGCATCAGCTTCAGTATAAGCATCAACATCAACATCAGCATCAACATCAGTATCAGCATCAGCATCAACATCAGCATCAACATCAACATCAGCATCAGCATCAACATCAGCATCAACATCAGCATCAACATCAGCATCAACATCAGTATCAACATCAGCATCAACATCAGTATCAGCATCAGCATCAGCATCAGTATAAGCATCAACATCAGCATCAACATCAGCTTCAGTATCAGCATCAGCATCAACAGCAGCATCAACATCAGCATCAACATCAGCATCAACATCAGCATCAACATCAACATCAGTATCAGCATCAGCATCAGCTTCAGTATAAGCATCAACATCAGTATCAGTATCAGCATCAGCTTCAGTATAAGCATCAACATCAGCATCAACATCAGCATCAACATCAGTATCAACATCAGCATCAGTATCAGCATCAGCATCAGCTTCAGTATAAGCATCAACATCAGCATCAACATCAGCATCAACATCAGTATCAGCATCAGCATCAGCTTCAGTATAAGCATCAACATCAGCATCAACATCAGTATCAACATCAGCATCAGCATCAGCATCAACATCAGCATCAACATCAGCATCAACATCAGCATCAACATCAGTATCAGCATCAACATCAGCATCAACATCAGTATCAGCATCAACATCAGCATCAACATCAGTATCAGTATCAGTATCAGCATCAGCTTCAGTATAAGCATCAGCTTCACTCTGTCTCGCTCATTCTAGTGCATTCAATTCTTATTTACAGGTTTATATGCACTTGAGCTGTTGCCGGAAAACTCTTTGTGTCTTCATGTTGTGTTTTGCTTGGGTCTGTTGTGAAGGTGACATTGAGGTAACTATGAATGATTCATATGGCAGAGGATGCTTTATGAATGTCAAACACGTTTTCCTCAGGCTTTACAAGGCCAGACCGGGCCGGCGTCTAATTGATACACACAGTGTGTCCCACTGAGGCAGCAGAGCATGAACACACACACACACACACACACACACACACGCACGCACACACACAGACACACACACTATCGCACACTCACACACACACACACGCGCGCGCACACGCAAGAGGAATATTTATGTTTGCACTAGTGACACACCAATATATATTGGCCAAGCTGAATAATTAATCTGCAGTATTTGAATAGTATGAGGTTATCGATATCAGCGATATCTGAGCCTTTATTCATCAATTAACAGAAGTGTGTCAGTTGCTAAATCTACAGTCTTGACAATGGATTATGACGTATTTTGTGTTTTCCAAAAAGTAATGTTATTTAAATTAAGAAAGGGAATTTAAATTTGTTTAAAGATTTGTACGCTGATATCAAATCATCAGCATTACACAGAATCAGAAAGAAATTTGCAAAAATTATAATTCTGAAAGTGATATGAATAATAAAAATGATAGTTTGTGAAAACCTGATAATTCTGAAAGTGATATGAATGATAAAAATGATAGTTTGTGCAGAAATGATAATTCTGAAAGTGATATGAATGATACAAATTAGTTTACGCAAAAAAAAAATGTAATTCTGAAAACGATATGAATGATAGTTTCAGATTTTTGAATATTTTCCTTTGTCAATGTGTTGTTTCTGACTAGTGGAAATAATCCATGCAAAATAAACTTTTAAGTGTTTATTCACCTTTATCTATATTAAACTCCAACACCTGTGTTTAAAGGTGATGAATGTGAGTTAGAAATCTCCACTTACACCGGCCTTTACAGTTTCTGCTCCGCATTGACTTGGAAAAAACAATTCCATGGAAGTCAATAGAGAGCAGAAACTGTTTAATTACCAACATTCTTCAAAATATCTTCTTTTGTGCTCAACAGAACACAAGAAACTCATACAGGTTTGGAACATAACATGTTCTTTCCCTCTCTTGTCTATAACCTGCATCAGATCGTTCACAGTAAGGATGGAAACATGCATAAAGTGCCATTATTGCAACGCCTGGATTTAAAGCCTCAGTCGAGAGTGAATGTGAGAGAATGAATAAACTCTCCCCGAGTCCTTTATATTCATTCGTCCCTGAGGCGTTTCCTATTTAGGTCTTTTAATGAGCAATCGTGTGGATTCAAACACATTAAAGCATCTGTAATCTTCTTGCATGTATTGGACGATAAAATAAAGGCTTTTTCTTTAATGTGAACTGATCCCGAAAGAAAAAATTCAGTTTCAAGTCAGCACACGTCATCTCCCTTCAGGCTCGAAAGGCTTTAAAGCCTCGACTATTTAAAATTAGATTCCCTGCAAATGTAACATTATTCCTCTAATCCTCTAAATTCCACTGTTGATGAACATTTGTGTGGAAGCACTAGTTAAAGGCCAATTACTGGCTTATAGTGCCAGTGAAATATAAACTGGGAAGATGCAGGATTTGTTTAAAATTAACACGGTATTAAAATCAATGCTGTTTACTCAAATGCACAGTCATGGTGTTATTGTGGTTATTTTGAAGAAAACTATAGTATTTTGTGTTGTTTTATAACCACCTGTCATTTAGAGACCATCCAATTTCATCATCCAATTAATTCCACATTGATAAAATCAAGTCAACGCTCTGAATAGGAGAGACTACATGAGCGCTGTTTTCCAATTACCTGAATGAGATTTAGTTGCTCAGTAGTTTGAAATAATCAAGATAAAAATCAAATGGAAACCATTCCAGTTTTCAGCGCATTACAAAAGACATGAAGAAAGTACAGCAGCGTCTTCAGAAAGAGCGTTTTCAGTCATTATACGTGTGAATAGAAAACTTAATGAAGTAAATCATAAGGCTTTGCATCCAATTTAATCTGTTTAGTAAGAAGATTGTCTCAGGATATGGTCAATAGTGGAAGAAGAAGTCGATTTTTGTCAAAGTTTGGCACTTTTTAGCACTATGAAGAATAGGTCTTATGAAAAACAAAAACTTTTCTTCAAATTGCGCCTGAATTACATCGAGTGCAAGTAAAGAGCTGTCCTTTAATAACCACTGAAGCGGATGGTCAGTTCAGTGGGATACTATAAAATAACAATATTTAGAATATCACAGAATATTACAATTTTCCCAAAAAAATTTTTTTTTTTTTTTTTGCATAAACTTTCCTTTTATTAAGCTCAGTGCTTTACTGTCAAATGTGCATTTCCAAAAATAAACATGTACTATAACTGCACTTATTAATGCAAAACAATAGTAATTTTCTGATTAAATTACCTTATGATTAAAAATACCAGTTCTATTGAGTTTGGGGTCTGTAAGTTTTTTAAATGTTTTTGAAAGAGTCTCTTCTGCTCACCAAGGCTGCATTTGTTTGATCAAAAATAAAGTAAAAACAGTAATATTGTAAAATATTATTTTAGAATTTGAAATAACTGTTTTACAGTAAAGTGTAATTTATTCCTGTGATCAAAGCTGAATGTTCAGCATCATTACTCCAGTCTTCAGTGTCACATGATCCTTCAGAAATCACTCTAATATGAGGATTTGATATTATCATATACTATACTGTATCATATCTATATCTATATATTTACTGTATATACACACGCGCACACACACACACACACACACACGCACACACACACACACACACACACACACACACACACACACACACACACACACACACACACACACACACACTCTTGTACATCTCTTTATGAGGACATTCATTGACACAATGCAATCTCTATCCGCTTACCCTAACCTTACCCATCACAACTAAGTGCCTAACCCGACCCCTGACCCTAAACCGACCCTTAACCTCAGTATAACCTTATCCCTAAAACCAAGTCTTGACCCTCAAACAGGCTTTTAAAGGCTCTCAGAGACTGAGGACCGGCCAACATGTCCTCACTTTACTCTCTATGTCCTCACTCCAATGGTCTAAATCTCAAACTGGTCCTCACAAAGATAGTTGTACAAGTACACACACACACACACACACACACACACACACACACACACACACACACACACACACACACACACACACACACACACACACTCAAAGGTTAGGAATAAACTCTCTGACACAATATTTAACACATATATTAATATGCTCTATTTTAAGCCTCTATAGTGGTGGTTTAGTGCTTCTGTAAACAAGTGTTCTTGCAGAGCATTTATTGTGTTCTGAAATCTTGTGCATTATTTACAGCTAGTTTGGTATATGATGCTCAGAAAATGCCCCAGAAAAGCAGTTCCAGGGGGAAATATTGTTTCTTAATGAAACCGTTTGTTCACAGTGTCACCGACTCTGTGTGTGAAAATAACATGAATACGGCTAATAATAACTCGAGGCGTGTTGTGTCTTTACTGGCTTCGTTTATTCCAGAACAACAGAGTCCCACAATATAAGCTAAGCTTTAACTCTAGCAAAGTAAAACATGTCTGTGTTTCCCAACGCTGTAATACAATGTTGATCTGTTCTGCTCGTGCTAGGAAAGACCTCACGTCTCTGTGCGCAAATCCTCTGCCGTTGCAGTGAAGTGCAGAAGAATATCATCTTTATCTGAAGAGCATGATATGATGTGATGTGACGAAGCTGTTGAGATGTTTAAAAGCAGCCAGTGTGTGTTCCTGCAGAGGTGCTTCAGTGTGTGGAGCGAGATCAGTGTGTGTGTGTGTTCAGGAAAGGCACCTTGGACACGCCGTGTGTTCAGACTACTGATCAGAGACACAAACATGGCGTCCAAAGGAAGAAAGAGTCACTATGTTTAAGAATTTAAAAAGTTGCTTTGCCATATGTTTTGTAGCGCTTTATAAATAACAGCTTTTGATTCTCTGCAGACAGGATCGTCTTTGAAGATTTGGGATGTTTGTCTCTGTTAAAACAGCCAGACGCTCAAAACTGTGCTGTTGCTAGAGCTCACATTACAACCACAGCATATCTCGGTTCTGTGAAACAGCGAAACCAGTGTTACTCATGTATGGAGCGGAAACAACTCGACCTCTGCGTTCGTGTTCAGGCCTTTCTGCTCAGCGCTGGAAAGCTTTTCTGATATTAACGCGGGTCCTAAAGCTCTTGCCTGATCGTAACCTATTCTAATATTCCTCTTTTTTAATGTCTCTCAGCCATCTCTCTTTCTACAGTCTTTCTTCAAATCTCCCGCTTGCTCACTCTCTCTCTCTCCTCCCCCATCATGAGTGGACACCCCCCCTAATGCTGATTGGCTCAGGCTCACTCTCTCTTCTCCCCCATCATGAGTGGACACACCCCCTAATGCTGATTGGCTCACTCTCTCTTCTCCCCCATCATGAGTGGACACGCCCCCTAATGCTGATTGGCTCACTCTCACCTCCCCTATCATTAGTGGACACGCCCCTAATGCTGATTGGCTCACTCTCTCTTCTCCCGCTTCATGAGTGGACACGCCCCCTAATGCTGATTGGATCACTCTCTTCTCCCCAACTTTAGTGGACACACCCCCCAATACTGATTGGATCATTCTTTCTCCTCCCCCATCACAAGTGGACACAGCCCCTAATGCTGATTGGCTCACTCTCCTCCCCCATCTTGAGGGGATACGCCCCCTAATTCTGATTGGCTCACTCTCTCTCCTCCCCCATCGTGAGTGGATACACCCCCTAATGCTGATTGGCTCACTCTCTCCTCCCCCATTGTGAGTGGATACACCCCCTAATGCTGATTGGCTCACTCTCTCCTCCCCCATCGTGAGTGGATATGCCCCCTAATTCTGATTGGTCAACAAGGTCAGTCGCAAAAATAACTATCCATGCCTTTTCATCGCTAATTTCTCACTGCATGTCGTTAGTAAATCCTGACGGTAGTTTTTTAAAGCCAAAAGAGGGTTTGTGCTGTTAGTAAATATGGCCCAATATCTGGCAAACCAGAGAAAAAAGTCATAATTGTGAGTTATAAACTCAGAATTGTGAGAAATAAAGTCATAATTAGGAGATATCAACTCGGAATTGCAAGATATAAACTCGCAGTTCAGACTTTATTTCTAGCAGTTGTGTTTATAAATCACAAATATGACTCCCCCCCCCCCCCCCCCCCAGAATTGCAAGATAAAAAGCAGCAATTACCAGTTTTATTCTTTGTTCCGTGGCAGAAACAAGCTTCCATAGTTCTGAGGGAACGCAAGTGCATGTCGATAATACAGCCAACATCTCTCATGCTTACCTGTCACTGCTGCAAAATAATCTAGATGTCAAGATAAAAGAGCAAACACCAGACCTGTGAAGAGAGTTCTGCACCTCACAGACAGACATTCTTTAGCTCTTGATTTAAGAATATTTAGATATTTGTACTGGAAAACTAGACAGAAACTCTACACAAGAAAATCATTTTTTTGCAGTGTATTCCTTAGGGATGTTAAATCTGTGTTGTGTGTGTGTGTGTGCTCAGAATCACAGCAGTGGTTTATGGGTTTCACACTCACATTTAAAGAGACAGTCACGCTTCTACATGCTCTAAAACACAGGTGTCTATCCACTAGGGGTGTAACTATATATCTTGTATAATGTCTGTATTGTGTATAATTCACCCATAGTAAAAATTACAATTACAAGTTCACAGACTTTTAGTGTCAGTTCTACATTAAACTACTATATATAATGTTGAATATAATGTATAATAATGCAATGGGGGAATATTTGTGTGTCCTGATAATGCCAAATGTCTGATGTTACAGTAAAAAGTGGCTTATATTATTTTAAATATATCTAGTCAGTGAAAGAGTGCAAGCATATCTAAAATAATTCTGTATTTTCATCTTCAGAATCATGAATATTGTTATTCTGGTGTCTCTATTGTCCTGTGCTTTGGGTTTCAGCACCAAGTCCAAGCCTATTCATTTACACACACAATGTAAAAGGATGTTTCAGGATGGTCGTATGATCTCTGTCTGGTTGTCCAGACTGATGAACAGATGATATCAGCCGGAAGCTGTTCAATAACTAATTTAACCTCCTAATGTCAGGGATGGCATATCAGCCGGCCCGCTTTCTGTCCTCATGTCCCACTCGGGGTCATTTGGAGATCATCTCATCTCATCTCAGCACGAGTGGGTTTGCCCGTCCACATTTTCTATAATATACAGTAATCATATCGGGTGAATTCGGGTAAATTGGGACACTTTTTGCCTTTGAGATGACTGAGAAAATGATAAAATGAGGCTTTTTGGTCAATGTACACTCTTAAAAAAATAAAGGTTCTTTAATGGCATTGATGGTTCCTTAGAGAACATCAGTGGTTCCAATAGTTAATTAAACATTCTTTACACTAAAAATAAAATGGTTCTGACCACTGAAAGGTTCTTTGGGGAACCAAAAACGGTTCTTCCCAGCTAACAAAAATATGTTTTAAAACATTTTGCTAAGTTATAAAAACGTTGTCTGAACGTTCAAAACATCCATTCGTTTATTGTTATTTTTTATTATGCGAACGTTAAGGGAACGTTCCATGTGGAATTTTTTTTGGAAACGTTACTTTTAAATTTTCTCTGAACATTCCGAAGCAAGTAGTAACACATATTGTACATCTTTCTGAAGTTTTATTTTAGGTTTTGAATATATATTTGCTGTATAAGCACCAAAAAAACATCTCAATATATATTTTACAGACCCTTTCTCAGGAGCTCTGCCAAGATTTTGGCCTGTCTACTTAATATTCATGAGCCTCTCTTCTGATTGGCCTGTTGTTTTCTGAGTGACTGAAGGCGGTGACTGAGTAGTTCTGACATCACATTTATACGGAAGTCACAACGGCTCGTGAAAAGGTACAGCTACTTTACTTTATGCAGGCTGTGTGCACTTGTCTGTGGATCGACTGTTTTGAAACTTATGAAAAAAAGTTATCATGAAAAAAGCCAGGAAATTTCAGTTTTGACAATATGGGACCTTTAAAAAAAATTAGACGAACATCCAACTAAATTTGGATACCAAATTAAGTTTTTATTAAAAACCAGATAAATACCTTTTTTTAAGGGTGTAGGTCATAATATCTAAATGTCATAATCATTTGTTAACAAACAAGTATTCATTACTTCAATGAGCTCATTGTTTATGCCTTAATTATTACATTGTTTAAATTAATATATTTTTTATCTAACTGTGATTTGTAAATGTACATTTCTGAAATACATAACTTAGACAGTTTCCTCTGATAACAGATCACTGTAAACTGTAATGTGGACTCATGCATTTTCTGTAAAGCTGCTTTGAAACGATGTGTGTTGGGAAAGGCGCTATACAAATAAATGTGAATTGAATTAAATAATATCTGCACACAAATGTCGTGAACCTCAAGCATCTGGTGTTCTAGTCTTCTTGACAGCTCAATCTGCATCAGCCTGTGAAAGAGAAGAAACTCTTCCTGAATCTCCTGCATATAGACCATTAATAAAAGAAGAAAGAGAATGACGCTGCAGGGTTTAATGGAAGTGCTCGACTATACTTGGTTTTGTCCCAATGGTCATCTCAGCAAATCTCATAAAACGGCAGACCGACGGTTCTTCTGCAGTTGCTGTGTAAGTTTAATATATATATGGCAGAGATTCAACAAGCATGTTTCAATGCTGGAAACACTTTAGTCCATATTGTCATGAAAGCGTCACACAGTTGCTGCATCCATGAAGTCAATCTCTCGTTCCAAAAGGACTGAGATCTGGTGACTGTGAGGCTGTTTTAATTAA
The DNA here is from genome assembly GCF_949319135.1 of Squalius cephalus. NCBI lineage: Eukaryota > Metazoa > Chordata > Actinopteri > Cypriniformes > Leuciscidae > Squalius > Squalius cephalus. Next base: position 1,370,893 of record NC_137130.1, read on the forward strand.
GTGAACCCATTGTCATGATCAAGAAACCAGTTTGAAATGATCTGAGCTTTGTGTCATGTGCGTTACTGGAAGTATCCATCAGAAGATGGTCCACTGTGGTCGTAAAGAGATGGACAAGGTCAGCAACAATACTTTTAATTGATACTAGAGGCCCAAAGAAGAATCCCTTCCACCACCATCAGCCTAACCACTGATACAGGGCAGGATGATCCATGCTTTCATGTTGTTTAAGCCAAATTCTGACCCTAGATCAGGGGCACAGATCCAGACTCATCAGACCAGCAATGCTTTTCCAATCTTCAACCTGGGTTGAGACGAGTGGTTACACATTTGTATAGGTGGCATTTCAACTATCCATCTATTGCCTTAATATGTTGTGTGTCTGAGATCAGGATAATGGCTAATTCTTATTGAAAATAAAATGTATTATTAGAGCAGTAGTTTGAGTCCCATTTACCTTCTTTGTATGGGCAAAAAGCCCTTTCTTTTGTGCGCACAGAACAAAGAAATTCGTACAGGTTCTGAATGACATAGAAATGACATTGAAAAAAAAATGTAAAAAAGAGAGACATTTTTGGGTGAATTATGCCTTAAATGGTACACTTACAGCAGTTAAATAACTTATTTAAATTTAAAGTCCCACTGAAGTGCCTTGAAACACGCAGTGTTATTCAGTGTGTTGATGTAATTTCCACTGAAACAGGAAGAGAGGGCGGGGCATATGGAGAAGCTCCTCCCCTTTTTAAAATAGCCAATAGCGTTTAGTTTATATCACAGCTCAGTCTCCTAATCTCCTCCATATCACTTTAAAATACAGCATTCTGTGCAGAATTCAAATGATACGATATGTTTTCTGATCTGCGGCGAATCAATCGTATGATCCGCTTTGTGTGTCGAGTTTTACAGTAAAAATGTAGCATATCAACAGTGATCAGCAATAATGATAAGCCTAATACTCACAATAAAAATAATAAGGTCATATAGATCATAACACAGTCTCGGAGGTGAGAAGTGGATTATCCTTCACATGAAATGTTTGTCTTTCCATCCTGAAATGCGAGGCAAATGTTGGATCACAATAATTAGGAACCACAGTTTCCACAAATCCCTTCACTCGATTGGGATGTTCTCTTTTATTATGGACGGCAAGGGCAGTGACTGAAACATCGAGCGTATTTTGCTGTATTAAACACATATTTATACCGATTTCATCAGGCTCTGAAAATTCTTCAAAAAGAACACAAAGAATGGCCTTCTCAGCTGCCGTAGTTGCAACTCTTGCGTCAACAGAACAGGGTGTTCAACGCACTACCATTTCCGTTTAAAAAACGTTTCTCTGAATCGTTCCCTATCCCCTATATAGTGCACTATGTGCCTTCAGCATGTAGAGAATAGTAATAGTGTGAACAAGTGACTGATTTCAGCCACAGATTCAGCGTCTGTTTATAGAGTAGGGGGCGGAGCTTCAGATTCTAGAGAGCATTTGATTGGACAGGAAATCTGATGAGAAGCTGAAGTGCAGAGTGATGTCATCAAAATCATTGATCCATATTGCCAGAAGTGAGAGACTGTGAGTTTTGAACGCTTATATCTTAAATGCGAGTTTTTTCATTGTATTGGAGCGCACTATCTTATAGAAAACAGTAAGGCGAGCATATTCATACTAAAAACCAAAAAAAACTTCACGGGGACATTCATTTCATGGTAATAGGCTACTAATGCAAATTGCAAACTGAATTCCAATTCAGTTTGGCTAGTTGCGATGTATATACAGGGAACGTCCACAGAATTTACGCTAATAAAAGTTATAATTAAATGTATTTCCAGTAATGAAAACAGTCAGTTATCTGTTCTTTAGTAATGTTCTCACAACGTTTTACTTAACACAAAAACTTTATTTACACGTTGTTCATGGAATTTAGAACGTTCAGAGAACGTTCAAAAGTAACGTTGCGATAACGTCTGCAAAATTCTAAAATGGAGTGTTCCTTCAAAACTGGACGTGCAGAGAACATTAAGAAATAACGTGTTAATGGGAACGTACGCAAAACGTTCTTAGATGAAGTCATCCTATATCGTGAATGGTGCACAGCCTGATATTAGGTGTGTCTCGCAGTTCTCTGAAGGCTCCGTTTGACAGAGTGTCCTGTCATTTCTGAACTTCTCCATTTTTCTCATGTAAATCTCTCGTTGAGGTTTAATGCAGTCAGTCCGCAGCCACTGAGATTCTCCTTCGACACAACCCCAGCAGAGCTGAATCGAGGGACACACACACATGAAGACGCTGGGATCGACCGGAGCATTGAGATTATTGTGTGCGGGATTATCTGTGCGGTTTTCTCTGATGCAAGGACGTTTCTTCCCTGCCTTTTAAAGAATCGATGAATATGCGCGCTGTTTTCTGGAGATTTTCCGCGCTGGCGTCAGTGTCCGCATCTTTCGCTCGGTCTCTTTTCTTGATCTCTCGGATTTAAGATTTCTTTTACCTCAGGTTGAGCTGTTGTGAAGGTAAGCAGCTGTGCCTGATTATGCATATTAAATGTACCCGCAGGTTGCATAGGCTATGTCTGTATGAGGAAGATGGTCTTTTTTTTTTTCCCTATCAGATTTTTCTCGACTTTCTATATATCATCATAGATGTTGGACGATCGTCACGAAAACTGCATGATAGATGGAAAATATAGCGATCTAGTCGAAAACATGGCTATGTTTCTGTCATTCGTAAAGAAGTGATTGGGTTTATTCAGGCTGTTAGTCGCAGGACAGTAACCGGGTGAAGCAGGTAAGATCTGTGGGGGATTTAATAACCTACTTTACACGTTCACACCGATTGCACAGATTTAATGTCTGAATGCATTTGGGTTTTCGGCAGAAATCTTAAGTATTAGAATCTTCAGCTCATTTCATGCATTAATAATGCTTGAGAACCCCAATAATAACTGTCAGTGGTGATTGTATGGAACGGCCTGTGCTTTAATGCAAAGAGACCCAATTATATCAACCTTCTGATGCATGAATGTCTAATATATTATAAGAATAGAATCATTAATGATGTTTGAGAGAGTTGCACATCTATCCTGCAATAGAAAACAAGATGCTTGTTGGTGCATCACCACTTTTTCAGCTGTTTTCAAGAAAAATGAAAGACATTGTCATTAAAAGAAGGCAGTCGTATAGAATTATGCGAAAGAGTCATAGGTAATCAATCGCCCAGGGTGGTTTAGATGATTAAAATGGCTTTTGAAGGTTTGAGAATTTGAGTGAACACTATTAACATATTCAGCTGATTAAATACATTGTCATGGCATGGGTTGCATGCATTGCCATTAATGTGAGTATTATTAATTTTTTTCATCAGTGAACCACCAGGTGATAGTATGGTGCACAAAGCAATAGAAATGATATATGAAAGAGGACTAAATATCATTTAAACTAGCTGAGATGCATTAGTTTGATTGGAAATCAGCAGCATTTGTCAGCAGTAAATGAGGTCTGATGATTTGCATTGCAACATGAGGTGATGATGACGCTGTAGTCAGTGTCTGAATGACATGTGCATCATTATTAAATGTGTGGAGAGAAACAGCCTCAAAAATCATGGACAAATAGCTTCAGCAGACGAGAATAGAGTTTAAAAGTCACCTGGCGGGAGTCACTTCTAAAAGCATCATAAAAGAACAACCACAAGGCTTAAAAGGAAAGTTCACCTTAAAAAATGAAAGATCTGTCATTATTCTGTCTTCATAATGTCATTCTAAACCACATGCTGCCACAGTCAACCACAAAATGACTTATGAGAAAATAGTCTTCAGAATTTCTCTTTTTTCCACAGAAAAATAAATAAATAATAATAATCAAAGAAAAAAAATACTGAATGTCTATTCTAAGGTTCACAAAGCAGGTCTGGACATTTATAAAGAGCATCTATTATTGCTTCAGTCTTGATGTAGTTTTCAGGCTCTACTAGAACTTGAATGTTGATTATTCTCCTCATATTCTCCATTGTTGCGGCTCCTCTCTTCCCAGTCTGTCAGTAACGCTCTGTTTACTTCCTGTCTCTATGAAGCTCCTCCTTCTGAAAAGCACACTGTGCTCTGATTGGTTGGCTGGAGCAGTGTGTTGTGATTGGTCGAGCGCTTCGAGTGTGTTTGGGAAATGTCCCGCCCCTTACCATAACCGCCAGTTTAACACACTACTAACTAACTCAACCAGGCCCCGCCCCTTTATTCTGCGTATGAATTATTATAATGAGGAATATTGTGACGTGTTCGTTCCCGGAAGAAACTCAAGACTACAATGGAGGCGTTTCAGGAGTTCAGAAACACTGATATAGAGAATAACTCACTTTTTAATGCTCAAACAGCAACAATATGCAGAATAGGTTTGGTTTTTAATATATGGTTCTTGAGCAAATGCATATTAATCAGTGTTGCATGCCAGGTAGGATCATATGAAGTTTTTGCATGTAGTTATTGATTTCTAAGGGTTAGTGTGGTTGTGGAGAGCAGAAGTCTCCTGCTGGTAGATGCTGTAAGACTTATGGATCAGGTGATGGACTGTATAAATGTACAGTAAATCCCTTAATCACACACAACTGGAAAAGTTCATCTCAACTGGAATGCATTTACATTTACACATTTGGTTTTATCCGATGCATTCAAGGTTTGCATGTTATCAGTTAATGCACACCCTGGGAATGGAACCCTTGACTGCGGTGTTGCGAGCGCTTGTTGTTTGAGCTACAGAAACGGCCTGATCAAACATTTGTAGTTAAAGCCGGACAGGTTTGTTCCTGGTTTCGCTCGGTCGACTGTGACGTGCTGCAGATTCACTGCAAATAAGCAACGTTGTGGGTTTTGAAAGGAATTAGCTGTGAATGTGAAAACTGCGACACGTTCCAACTCGCCAAGAACAATGTGCTTGTGATTGTCAAGGTTTTGTGTGAAAACTAATTAAAGTTTTGTGTTTGTTGGGCCTGAATCCTCTACTGATGATGAAGTGAAGGGGAGAATAGTACTTTCCTGAAAATGAAATTAGAGTTTGATGTGTTCTAACACTAGCTAACTGAGACACGATGTTCTGTACGGCATCTTCTTTAATTCTGCCTTGATTCGGATCATTTAAGCTCAGTTTATTTAATGATTTTTGTTTTTTTTCCTATTAAAAGCTTAAGGCTAATGCTCAATTCAAAAGTGAACAAATGAGTTACTCTGCTGAGGTTTTGCTTCAGTTTGTTTACACTGCAAAAAGTCAAATTCTCAAGACTTTTCTCTCTCTTGTTTCTTGTCTTCTTGTCCTGTGCAAACATCCTTAAAGCAAGACGTTTCCCAGAGAAGCGCATTTGATATTAATGCTTAGAAGAGAATCTATCTGGAATTGAAGTGTATTTAGTCTCTGTTTCATTTTATATTACTTGTTTTTAAATGTTTGATATCTTTATATTCAAGATGATTTTTTTTTCTGAAAAAGTGTATTTTGTTATTGCATTGAATTTATTTTAAATAAATGCATTTTTTTATTAATTTTTTTTCACTTTTTTCTCTCGTTTATGTTTAATATCTTTATATTCAATAGGCCTATATATATATATCTTTTGAAAAAGTGTACTTTTTATTTGCATTTATTTTTTATTTAATTTTATTTCACTTGTTGTTTATGTTTAATATCTTTATATTCAAGATGGAATTTCTGAAAAAGTGTATTTTGTTATTGCATTTAATTTTATTTCACTTGTTTTCTTTTGTTTGTTTTGTTATTGCGTTTAATATTTATCTAATTACATTTTTACCTGTTTTCTCTCAATATCTTTATATTTAAGATATATTTTCTGAAATTTTTATTTCTCTTGTTTGTTTAATATCTTTATATTCAAGGTTTAGTTTCTGAAACAAGTGTTTTGTTATTGCATTTAATTTTTATTTAATTTAATTTCACTTGTTTTCTCTTAATATCTTTATATTCAAGATACATTACACTTGTTTTCTCTTAATATCTTTATATTCAAGATACATTTGATGAAAAATGCATTTTCTCTTTGCATTTAATTTTCTTTCTCTTGTTGTTTGTTTAATATCTTTATGCTCAAGATGGGTTTTCTGAAAAATAGTTTTTGTTATTGCATTGAATTTTTATTAAATTATTTCACTAGTTTTCTCTTAATATTCAAGATGCGTTCCCTGAAAACAAGCCTTAATATCCGTCTTCTCCTGTACATGTCTCTTGCTTTTAAGGATGTTTCACTGAAAGATCTTCATGAAGAATATATTGAGCGCCTTTGCCATGTTGCTCAACATTCGGCGAGTGGCCGCCCACAGATGAGATCTTGCTAACCCTGCAGAAGTGTGTGTGTGTGTGTGTGTGTGACAGCTCTGTTAATGGCTTTGAGTGTTCAGAGACGAATGCTGAATGAGTGAGCCAGATTTATCGTGTTATACGACAGCCTGGACTTTCTCCTGCCAGCCGAGACTCTGAACATTTCATTCATTTTAATGGAAGGAAAACACAAAGCCTGTTGTGTTTCTCACGGCGTCGTCACTGCCGTTCATCGGCACACAAACACCTCTGAAATTACAGTACTATGATTTGGCATTACTGTACAAACGCAGGAGTGAATCCACTGAGATCCACAGACACTCGTGAATATTAGCGGACACACGGATAACCATACCTCGGTTTTGGTCTGTTTGAGATATTAAAGAGATTGCATCTGTGGTTTTTCTTTCACAGGATACTAAAACATCTGGTTGGTGTTTATTAATGACAGAGACATTCAAATCCAGCTTTTGATTTGTTGAACCAAAAAGACATTTTGATCAGCCAGAGATGAGATGATGGTTATCAGGCTTTCTAAATGCATTCTCAGAGTAAATAAACTTGTAATCTTAATAATAGCCTAATATCTTGAAGATATCTGTAAGAAGTTTTTAACCAAAGGCTGCATTTATTTATGATCAAAAATACAGGAAAAATTGTGAAATATTATTCCAATGTAAAAAAAGCTGTTTTCGATATAGTAAAGTGTAATTTATTCCTGTGATCAAAGCTGAATTTATTTGATCAAAAATACAGTAAAATTGTGAAATATTATTACAATGTAAAAAAGCTGTTTTCTATGCGAATATATATAGTCAAATGTAATTTATTCCTGTGATCAAAGCTGAATTTATTTGATCAAAAATACAGTAAAATTGTGAAATATTATTACAATTTAAACCAGCTGTTTTCTATGTGAATATATAGTAACGTGTAATTTATTCCTGTGATCAAAGCTGGATTTATTTTATCAAAAATACAGTAAAAATTGTGAAATATTATTTAAACAATTTAAAAGAGCTGTTTTCTATGCAACCTTTGATTTTAATAACGTATTAGTAAATATTGAAATTAATGTTAACTACGATTAATAAATGCTGTAGAATATTGTTCATTCTCAGTTGTTACCAATATATTTAAAAGAAATAAAGCTGAGTTGGTCTAGACTAGCTAAGTAAATAAACTTAATTTTGTGATCTTAATAACATCCTAACATCTTGAAGATATTTGCTCTCCAAGGCTGCATTTATTTAATAAAAACTACTGTAAAAAGGGCTTCTGGTGTACGTACAGTAAATCATGATTTCTCTCTCCCACAGGCCGATCAATCCGACCGGAATTACATCAGGAAAACGGTAAACATGGAAGATACGGTAAACACGAGAGCCGAAGCTCCCACAGACCATCAGGAGGCACGGGAAGAGCTCGCCTGAGGATCCGTGACACATTCGGATTAACAGATTTGCGGTTGTGAGGATTACGACTACTTCTTTCAGCATGTTTGCACATTCGCTCTCCTCAAGAATGATCCTTCAGATCCTCGCTTTGATTTGTGGAGTTACGCTCGTCGTCTGCCAGCAAGCACAATACACGACGGTGACCACGAATTACGGTAAGCTGCGCGGGTTGCGGGTGTCGCTGGCCAGTGAGATCCTGGGCCCCGTGGAGCAGTATCTGGGGGTCCCGTACGCGACGCCCCCTACTGGAGAACGCCGGTTTCAGGCCCCGGATCCGCCCTCGTCGTGGCCCGGGATCAGGAACGCCACACACTTCGCTCCGGTGTGTCCACAGTTCCTGGAGGACCGGCTCCTGCTCACGGACATGCTCCCGGTGTGGTTTACCGCAAACCTGGACACGGTAGCGACGTACGTGCACGACCAGAGCGAAGACTGTCTGTACCTCAATATCTACGTGCCCACAGAGGAAGGTATTATAGTATATTACTTATACACACATATATACATATATAGTCAAACCAAAAATTATTCAGACACCTTCAACATTATCACAGTTTATTCGCTATAGTTTAGAAAACGGTAATGAAATATGAGCAGAACTCAGTGGATATTTGACTGGTTTTGTCCGTCCTTCTGTTAGACTGTCTCACACATGAATTATGTTGAATATCTGTCAGCTGTTAAATTTAACTACACAATTAGATAATACCAGTTTAGCTCAACCAATCACCAAGCAATACTTCATTGTGTTCAGTCTGTGTGTGAAAAGAGCATTAGCAATTAAAGAAAACACACTTCAGCAAAACATGATCAGCTCAAAGTGTCCCAATCATTTTTAGTCCCAATTTGTTATAAATGTCACAGGTAGTCACTGAATGAAGAATTATTGGGTGTAATATGTCACAGTTTACTTTATTTTGCTCTCCTCACTTACAGAAATGAACTATAGTGTCCTGCAGTGAATAAATATCAAAACAAATTACTGAAACATTTCTGGTTTGACTGTATATAAATATATAGGACAGAACGCGTGTTGAGTTCATTTTACCCAGCAAATTGGGTTGTTCATTTAACCCAGCACACTGCTTTGACTCATGAACTTAAAAAATAATAATACTCCACACAACCACTGGTTTGCATGATAATTTCTATCATTTTACAGTATAGCATATTTTATATAGTTTTGAATACATATTGCATACATTTAAGCTCGTTTAACAAATATGAGAAGTAAAAATGAAACATTTAGAAGTAATTCAAGTGTAATATATATACGTATACACATTGATATTTAATCAATAAATCAAATTAGAATAATAAGACACAATAGAGTTGGTACCAATCAAATGAAATCAGCATTAGATATTTGTGCTGGAAAACATGACAGAAACACTGAGGAAGAAGATTCTTTTAAATATTGGATCAAATAGTAAATTTATTCATATTTCTTGGTATTGAAGAACTTATATTTATAATCACCAGTTCTCATGCTTTCTCCTTGGATTGATTATTTCTCAATAAGGGAGTGACCCAGAAGTGTGTGTGTGAAACCTTAACACGCTCATCATTATATCCGTGTATTCGTGGGATTGCCGTGATCTTATGTGTGCGTATCCAGTGGATGTTGTTTCTTATTTATCACATAGAGCAAAACAAAATATGCTGTTTGTTGGATTTGCGGTGAGGTTTTAGTTATAGATTCATGGCCTCGAGGAGCAGAACATAATGAATCACATGATGAAATACTGTGATGCCAGAAAACATTAAATCTAAAGCTCGAGAGTGTTAGTCATGCAAATATTGTTCTCAGTGACTCTCTCTCTCTCTCAGTGTTTAGAGTTACACTATTTCAATAGTCCACTTTACTTTTTCTACCAGCCCATATCTATTCTAAAGGTTATTATTATAGATTAAGAAGTTAGTTGACATGCAAAGTGACTTATGGTTAGCAGAATGTCTAAAATGTTTAATAAAAAAATATAAAATGTTAAATATTTTACGTTTGCTTTAAGAGTTCACATTAATCGCTTGTTTGCTGACTTTACAAAGGATGTAAATTAAAAATGCATTTATGTTTTTAGGGTTTTCTCAGAGTTCATGTAATAGTATTTGATTTATGGATTTTGACCCATATAACGCACTATATTATACATAATTATATATATATATATATTATATATATAATATAATTATGTATAATATATACTCCAAATCCACAAACATTTTTTTAGCATCATTAACAAAGCTCAAAATCTATCTATCTATCTATCTATCTATCTATCTATCTATCTATCTATCTATCTATCTATCTATCTATCTATCTATCTATCTATCTATCTAAACATTCCTAATTCAAGATACATTTAAGTAATATGACTGAAGATATTAAGTTCTGGAAAATATTATGCTTAAAACAAGAATAAAAATCATGCCGGTGGGGTCAGAAAAATTAATTCAAAAGCAAAACTGTCTCCAGTAGCAGATATCTGTTATTTTCTTAAGCACAAACTCAATTCATTTTGATACATAAAAAAAAAACAAAAAAAAAAACAAGACTTAATATTTTAAGTCATTTTGCTTCCAAGTAAATCTCTATATATTTTTTTTAAATGGAAAAGTTTATTGAACTTTTAGACAAAATCTAAAACAAAGTTTGCATGTTTTTTTTTTTTTTTTTTTTTTTTGAGTATCATATTTGATCCGTCTGGAGTTTATGGCTCATATAGTGAGAATATGGATGAAAAAACAGCTCAATTTTATTCATAGCCTCAAACTGAGCAAAAATATGCAATTTGCTGCAGATACTGATATTAGAAATTCTGATGCTTGTAATGTAAATCAATGAGATCTTTAACAGTACAGCAGATACTGACATAAAATGCATATAAATAGCAATATCTACCAATAATATGTCTTGATGATATTCAATGCTTAGTTTTATGATCAAAGCTCTGTAGTTTTAAAACATATAATGCAATGCAATACAATAATGACAAATAAACCTTCCTCAAAGCCTGATGATCATATTTGATGCTCATGATTTTTATAATAAATGATGATGGATAATCAAGTTAACCTCAGTACAGTTGAAATATTACTAACAATATCAGAGTTCTTCATGTTTACTTGATAAAAATACAGATTTAAAGACACGTGAAGCAGGAGCTGAAGGAGGACGCTTGTACAATTAAAGACTTTTACCTGATAAAACAGTGTAAACTATCAGTCAGACACAGGAGGAATGCAGAGATTGAGTGCAAACAAAGTTTTGATCATGTTGATCATTTATGCACATCAAATATGATACAGTAGGCTTTATGAGATCAAAAATGATGAGAATGAGCTTTCTACGATCATATACAGTACAACTGCACACTCTCACCAGCAGTTATATAAATATTTCATACTGTGTTTATATGAAGATCAGTTTATTTAAATTAACATGAGAACGAGCGGCTGCATGGCTTTATGAAACTGAAGCTCTTTAAAACAACAACTCAATAATGCTCTTGGGAAACCTGGTAACTTATAACGGTAAACATCCTCTCATTAAACACTAGTTCATATTTTATGCTTAATGGAAACAGTCAGCGGTTTTTCATAATTGTCCAGCAAAAATCCCGTTTTACAGAGTTCCAGTTTGTTTCGGCCTAAATCTTCTGCCTAATGGAGACCATAATGACTTAATGGATGTAATATAAAACACTGGCAGCTAAAAGCACAGTAATGTCCTCAGTCGTCTTCGATTAAGTGCAACATCTTCAAAACATTTCCTCTAAATGCACAGAAGGATCACAGACTGTTCAATTAATGGAATAATTCACCAAAGATTCCCTCAATATTTGCACCACAAAGAAACGTATTCTGTATTTTTGTCCCGTTTTCCATTCCTAATTCAAGATACATTTAAGCAAAATGACTGAAGATATTGAGTTCTGGAAAATATTATGCTTAAAACAAGAACAAAAACCATGCCGGTGGGGGCAGAAAACTACATTCAAAGGCAAAACAAGGTTATTTTTCTGATTTTTTTCTTCTTGTTTTAGGCTCAAACTCACTTAATTTTGATATATTTAATAAAAAAACAAGACTTAACATTTAAAGTAATTTTGCTTCTCCAGTAAATGTGTCTTGATTTAAGAATGTTTAGATATTTGTGCTGGAAAACAAGACTATACAACAAGGAATAACATCATTATTTTTACAGTACTGTATTCCCTTGTACGAGAGAGAGAGAGAGAAAAGAGAGAGAGATATAGATAGATAGATAGAGAGATAGAGAGAGAGAGAGAGAAAGAGAGAGAGAGAGAAAGAGAGAGAGAGTTTAAAGACTGTATCAGTTGTTTGTATGAAGTGATTGTCTTCTTTCAGATACACACGATGACTCGGGTTTGAAGCCGGTCATGGTTTATATTCACGGCGGGTCGTACGTGGAGGGAACCGGGAACATGATCGATGGCAGTGTCCTCGCCAGCTACGGCAACGTGATCGTCGTCACTGTCAACTACAGGTTAGGAGTTTTAGGTGAGTCCTTGAATTCCACAAGTTCTTATTTGACATTGATTTTCAGAAGTTTGGGGTCAGTGTGATTTGTTTTAACACTCTTTTTTTTTTACCGGAATGGAACAAAACTTGGTAAAGGGGGGGGGGGGGGGGTAATACAAATTTAAAACAGTATTTTTTTATGCATTTTTCATAACAATAAACAAATTTTTTTTTTTTCATTTTGGAACTTTTTTCTCTTCAGCATTTATGTATTAATTTATGACCGCCACATGAAGAGCATCAGAAATTAATACTTTTATTCATCAAGGATGCATTAAATGTGTCAAAAGTGACAGTAAAGACATTTATGATGTGATAAAAGATTCTATTTCAAGCTGTTTCTTTTAAACTTTCTATTCATCAAAGAATCCTGAACAATAATGTATACCAAATGTATGATGGTTTCCTCACAGATATGAAGCAGCAGAACTGTTCTCAGATAATAATCATAAATGTTTCTCGAGCATCAAATCATCATATTAAAATGATTTCTGAAGGATCATGTGACACTGAAGACTGGAGTAATGATGCTGAACATTCAGCTTTGATCACAAGAATAAATTACACTTTACTATATATTTATTTATTTATTGCACAAGTCATACATAACTTCATTCATTCATTCATTCATTCATTCATTACATGCATGAACGAATAAAAGAAAAAAGAAAAGGAACAGGAAGAAGAAAATCTTATAGTACCTGTCGCTTATTTGTGCACATCAAAAATAAAACAAAAAACAGCTACTTTATAAATGAATCAACCCCAATCCTCACCCCAAACACCAAGTATTTTCAGTAATACCTATCTTTACACTTAATTATCATCATTTTAAGCGTGTTTAGTCATCATTTTTCTTGTAACATTCCTGTATTTTTTTCTTATACAAATTCTTAAATTTACAAACACTTTTTCACATAGAAAACAGATGATTTACACTGGAGTAATATTTCACTGTTTTTACTGTATTTTTCATCAAATAAATGCAGCTTTGCTGAGCAGAAGAGACTTCTGGTGTAACATTTTAAAAATCTTACACCAAATTTTTGAATGGTAGTGTACATGAAATATGAACGGACAAATATTTTTGCATATGTGCTCATTAAAACTTTAGATTATGAAACCTGTTTAAGCTCTAGCTTTTCTTTTACTCACAGTGCATAAATACATGAAGTTAGAAAGAGAAAACCTTCAGATCCTTCATTAAAGGATCTTTTATTTATTTGCGTCATGAAGGTGGCATTAAATGTTCTGCCAAAAATAGATTCCTCACTGAAAATAAACATTTCATTCCTTAAACTCATTGTCCTTGAACAAAAGAACACAGTGAGGATTAGAAATGAGTAACACAAAAACTACCCAAACACTGGGTTGTTACGTCTGACCCAGGATATGGGTAACACAAACACTACCCAAACACTGGGTTGTTAGTCTGACCCAGGATCTGGGTCACACAAAAACTACCCAAACACTGGGTTGTTACGTCTGACCCAGGATCTGGGTAACACAAAAACTACTCAAACACTGGGTTGTTACGTCTGACCCAGGATCTGGGTTACACAAAAGCTACCCAAACACTGGGTTTTTACATCTGACCCAGGATCTGTGTAACACAAAACTACCAAAACCATGGGTTGTTACGTCTGACCCAGGATCTGGGTAACACAAAAACTACCCAAACACTGGGTTGTTACGTCTGACCCAGGATCTGGGTAACACAAACACTGGGTTGTTACGTCTGACCCAGGATCTGGGTAACACAAAAACTACCCAAACACTGGGTTGTTACGTCTGACCCAGGATCTGGGTAACACAAAAACTACCCAAACACTGGGTTGTTATGTCTGACCCAGGATCTGGGTAACACAAAAACTACCCAAACACTGGGTTGTTACGTCTGACCCAGGATCTGGGTTACACAAAAACTACCCAAACACTGGGTTGTTACGTCTGACCCAGGATCTGGGTTACACAAAAACTACCCAAACACTGGGTTGTTACGTCTGACCCAGGATCTGGGTAACACAAAAACTACCCAAACACTGGGTTGTTACGTCTGACCCAGGATCTGGGTTACACAAAAACTACCCAAACACTGGGTTGTTGGGCCATTCTACAGAATTGGTGCAAAGTCAGAGTTGGAAACATCTTGAAATTTTTTTGTTTTTTCCCACAAATTTTGCATGTATGCAAATTGTATAATATCCAAGGTATGCTTTTCTAGTAATTGTGCAGTTAATTCTCATATTGTATTTTCAGAAAATGCTGGAATATTTTCCTTCTCCCCAAATTTGTCACTACCGAAACACAATATTAAATAATTTATTAAGAAGGCTTATAATGACCTATTAAGATTTTGTTTACATCTACCTTATAAATATATATTTTTTCTATTTTTAAAAAATATTTTTACTGGTTAAATCAATAAAGATTATAATTTTAATAATATTTTAAGTGTGATTTATGAGATTTGTTGTATTTTGAACCCAATCTTTCTTTGTAGAAGGCATAAAGTTTATCGTACTGATTTCAAAGTTAAGGATTCATTAGTATTAATATGCATTGAACCAAACACTATCATAACATCTTAGTTGATAATTCAATATACTTTATTTTTGACAAAACATCCCATGTTACGGTAGTGACTGCACATTTTTGGTAGTGACAGTAATGTTTTGGTAGTGAAAATTAGTTTGCCATGGCTGAATCAGACTGTCCACATTTTATGTTAATATAAATAAATAACTATGATGCACATATGCAGTCAGTACATATAGCAGACACACATCTGACAGTAAATATCTTATAAGAACACCTAGAGCTATTCTATATTTTGGGTCTTGAGGTGCAAGTGAGAAGAGGTATGCTCATAGATTTTTCTTCCTAAAAAAACAACAACTTACAATGTAGACTCAGAACCACTTTGTTTTATTTTCACATTTTCAACATTTTGTTTATGAGTCATTCAGATAAATCTCCAGAACCACTGAACTCTCTGTCTGTGTGTGTGTGTGTGTGTGTGTGTGTGTGTGTGTGTGTGTGTGTGTACTGGTGTCTGATCACCCTCACTGGAAGTGCTAGGTGGTGTGGAAGCCCTGCAAAATGTCTCCATCTCTTTTTGTCTTTTCACCATCATCCTGTGTCTTTTCTGTCTTTTCCTCCATGCTTTTCTGACATGTCTTTGCTCCCTGTCAGATAATTCACTGATACTCTTCAACTTTCCTTCTTCCCTTCGTTTCTTATTTCTTTCATTTTCTTTCCTTAAGTATTCCTCGTACTTCACTGGGTCTTCCCTCAACCTTTGTTTGTATTCTCTCTGTCTCTCTGTTGTAGTTTTTCTATTTTTTTTAGGCATGTTGGTGTTTTATGTCATTCTCCTTGCCAAGTTAATCATAGAAATTAACATTACTGACAACAACCTTACACCTAAGCTAGTATCATGGACTGCAACCTTAAGTAATTGTAACCTCATCACATTACAGAATTTTAACAGAATATTGCATACTAAAACACTACTAAAACATACTACAGTAGTAATTATTTGCATAACTGTACTAAAATGTAGTTTATTCCTCCAAATAAAGGATTATGTGTTCCCTTTTGTCACTACCAAAACAATGTCACAACCGAAACTTCAAGAAAATGTTTCGGTTGTGACTGTTTTGGTAGTGACAATTTTAGATAACTTTTGAGCCTAGCTCGAAGATGCTAATCAGCACATGGTTAGCCATCACTGGTCAGAACAGTTGAACACATATAACAACTAAATTTTATGGAATAACATCCCAAAAAAATTTCTCAATAGCAGAAAAAATGAGTTTGGTAGTGACATTCCTTAAAGTTACAACACAGATTTTTAGACTTTAGAACACATTTACCTCAAAATGATGGGATCAATCTACTCACCATATAGCACATGAGAGAGAGGGACACAGGAATATTTCCTGATCAAAAATGTAGGAGTGTGGTTAAAATCAGTCTCAGCCAATGGACTACAACATTCACTGTTTTGGTAGTGACATGAAAATGCGGGACATGTTTTTTTAGATAAAGTTTCATGATTTAAAAATAAAATATAAAATAAATATTTTTTTAACTTCATTTAAAAAAAATATATATATATATATTTTTTTTAAAACAAGAATGGAAAAATTTGCAAAAAATTATTCAATATCATTTTCACAAGTTGAAATTTAGGGGTTAGGGTTTGGGACAGCCACCTCCTAATTGAAAGTAGCCCATAAATTATGATTTTATATATATAAAGCTTACTGATATCTTAAATATTATTGTGGGTTTCAATAGATAATTGAAGGATCTTAGTAAACATCTAAGATTTTAATAATTAAATGCTTTTCAAATGTGTTTTTTGGATGAGGGACAGCAGTTTGCACCAATTCTGTAGAATGGCCCTGTTACGTCTGACCCAGGATCTGGGTAACACAAAATCTACCCAAACACTGGGTTGTTACGTCTGACTCAGGATCTGGGTTACACAAACACTACCCAAACACTGGGTTGTTATGTCTGACCCAGGATCTGGGTAACACAAAAACTACCCAAACACTGAAAAAATGTACACAAAAATTGACCCTAAAGGCTCAGGATTTGGGTAGAAAAAATAACCCAAGATGTTTCTGAGTGTTCAGTACTTCAGAGACTCGGAGTGTTTTCCAGCAGGGACAGATTGACTGATGCTGCAGCAGATCAAGACTCGAGGTCCAAGGAGAATCGACACAGCAAGCTAAAGACCCGTCTTCATCTGACAGTGTGTTTGAACAAGCTGTGTCTCATGTTCCTTCTGCAGCGTCTCATCCTCTCACAGAGAAATCCTTCTGACACTTTATGTCATCGCAAGTCAAAATATTTATGTCAAAAAAGATGGGGGCATAATTCACTGATCTATGTGGAAGATGTTGTCGTCTGCAGATAACAGAGCTCAATTAAAGCTTTTCTTTTTTATATTCTTTACTTTCTATTTCTGTAATGCTGTTTTGGAACAAAACCACATAGTAACAACTTAATTGATTTGAAATACATTGTCATTCAAAAGTTTGGGGTTGGGAAGATTTTTTAATGTTTTGAAAGGCTCTTCTGCTCTGCAAGGCGGCATTTATATGATCAAAAATACAGTAAAAATGGTGAGATGTTATTATAATGTAAATCAGCTGTTGTCTATGTGAATATATAGTAAAGTGTAATTTATTCCTGTGATCAAAGCTGAATGTTCAGCATCATTACTCCAGTCTTCAGTGTCACCTTCATGATCCTTCAGAAATCACTCTAATATGAGGATCTGATGATCAAGAAACATTTATGGTTATTATTAATGTTAAAAACAGTTCATATTTGTGTGATTTAGTGTCTGTTTTCAGGTCTCTGTGATGATTTTTTAAATAAATGTCTTTACTGATATTTTTGATAAATTTAATGCGTCCTTGCTGAATAAATAAAAGTGTTTAAAAAAATCCTACACTTTTGAATGGTAGTGTATATAATATCTCTTAGGCGGTAAAATAGGCCACAATTTAAGTAAATATTGGGATGTCTTTATCAAATTTAGCTGAAACATTCTTAAATCAAGAAGGCCGAAGCAAAATTACATATAAAGTCTTATTTTCTGAAAATTGTATCAAAATGAAGTGAGTTTCTACTTAAAACAAGAACAAATATCTGTCAATCGGGTCAGAAAAATAAACATAATTCAAAGTGAAAATAAGTTTATTTTTCTGACCAGATTGGCAGATATTTGTTTTAGTTTTAAGCAGAAACTCACTTCATTTTTCATTGAACAAGACTTAATATCTTCAGTCATTTTTCTTCTCCAGTAAATGTGTCTTGATTTAAGAATGTTTAGATATTTGTGCTGGAAAACGAGACAGAAACACTGAGGAAGAACATCATATGTTTTGTGCAGATGTTTGTTGTTGTCAGTGAATAAAACCGTGTTTGTTGTATTCAGTTTAGAGTGTCTGTCCATTGTTTGTAATGAACTCTGTCTGTAAATGTTTGACATATTAATTCAAAGCACTAAAGTTCATCTTTAGAGCCTGTAATGTTTTCACATTTTATAGTGTAAATCATTTTTCTGAACATCTCTTGCTTCTTTGAGGAAAACTGTTATTATATTTATATATTTTCTGTTTTCACTTTAATTTTAGTTCATGTCTTTATAGGTTTTGTTCATTTTTATTTATTAGTTTTAGTTTTTTTTTTAGAATTTCAAATTCAATCCTTAGAAGCTTGCTGAAATAAAATGTATTTATATTGTATTTTAATATATTGTTATATGTGTTTATTTTCTTTCATGCAACACATTTTTTATGGTTTTAGTTTTAGTCATCGATGATAGTCTGATAAAAGTCTTCTGCACAATATAATGTTTACAGTGTAAATAACTGAAGCAAACGGCCCGGATAGACCCTGTGACGGGAAAACGAGGCACGTTTAGCGTGTGATAAATGCTGATTCCCTCTCGGCATTTTGCCACAAAATGAACCGATGACATCAGAACCCTCTCGTTAGACATCAGATGCTAAAGAGCTCGTTTAGCTCCTCGCCGTCACAGATAACCAGGCTCTTCTCTAGGTGTGTAACAGCCAAAGCTTTGTCTTAATGTTTGCACGGCTCATTGAAGGACGAGGCGAAGTGTTTATTGCTCAGGAATAAATTGCCCAGTTGAAAGTCCTACATCACTGAAGAGGACTTCAATTAACCTTTATCAAGCGCTGGCCTGGAGTCAGGAGATATATGCATCATGAGTGAAGGTCAGCCAAAGCGTTTTTTATTTGTGCACCGCTGGAATTAATAATGCAACGGCCAGAGATGCTTGCATACGTTTCAGAAAGCTCATCAATAAATAACACACACAAAATCCACCTTTTGTATATCCATTGCACGTTTATTTTTTAATGCGAGCGAAAGGAAGCCTAAACGCCGGTGAAGAAGCATTAACAGGTGTTTAATGCTGCGCTAATGCTTCGACACGCGCGTTTATGATAGATGATAGTGTTGATCCTCAAGGGCAGATTCAAGGGAAATTGAGTTTGCCGTTTCATATCTTGAGCTGATCCTGATACGTACATTGAGAACGATTGAAAACGCTTTAAAGGTTCTGCTGGACGTGACATAACCACTGAAGACTAGCGAAATGAACATAAATAAAGTGCTAATGTTTACCTACATGTTTTGTTTGAAGAAATACCTGAAGGTTTTGATACATTTTTTCAGTTAACAAGTCTTAATATCTTTAATATCTCCAGTAAATGTGTCTTGATATAAGAATGTTTAGATATTTGTGCTGGAAAACAAGACAGAAACACTGAGGAAGGACATCATTTTTTGCCGTGTGAATTCATTATATACAGTGTGAGGACCTGAAACTTTTAAAAAATAACGTTTTTTTCCCCTAGAAATACCATAAAAGAACCACTTTTCAGAGATCAGTTCTTAAAATAACCATTTTCATTTTCTTAAAACATTTTAATAATTTAAAAGAACCTTTTTCTACTATAAGGAACCTTTATGGTTCATTGATGACAATAAAGAACTGTTATTTTAGATTAAAGGAACACGCCGACTTTTTGGGACTTCTTCACCGTATCCCCCAGAGTTAGATAAGTCCACACACACCCTTCTCATCTCCGTGTGTGCCGTAACTCTGTCTGACGCTCCCACCGTTAGCCTAGCTTAGCACAAAGACTGGAGGTAAATGGGTCCAGCTAGCAAACCGCTCCCAATAAGTGACAAAATAACGCCAACATTTTCCTATTTACATGTTGTGATTTGTATAGTCACAGCGTGTACGAATAACAAGGTCACATGAGACACAGCCATCTTCTAACCGTATACACACTGGGAACTATATTCTCAGAAGGCGAAGCACTGCTACTTCTGCGATTGAGTGATTTACTCCAGCTCTGAGCGAACTCTCTGCTCCTCACCACGGGGCTTCTCAGTGCTGCGAGCAAATCACTCTGCCCAAGTAGCAGTGCTTCGCCTTCTGAGAATATAGTTCCCAGTATGTATACGGTTAGAAGATGGCTGTGTCTGTAGTGAAATATGCAGCATCCCAAATAAAATCTCTTATGAATGTGTGTACGTGCCTCTGAACATCCGAGCGTGTGTCCAGTAGAGTGCGGATCGGGCCGAATTTTTCTATCCGAGCCCGGCCCGCGTCCGACAGAGCAGTAACCGAACCCGACCCGAGCCCGACAGGCACACAGATATTTATGTCCGAGCCCGACCCGAGACCGACAGTTAAAATCCCATTTTTTTCTCATACTACTGACACATGTACGTTTGTTTGTGTGGAAAGCCCGCTTTTATTAAGCAACTGTAGGAAGGCATTCGGAAATGTCAACAGGATGAGTGCATCAGCGCGCACGGAGAAACAAGCGCACTTAACACAGGCGCGCATGCACGTGTTTCGTTGTCACGGCTACATAAACAAATTTCCGCACGCAGGAAGACAGATTTTATGGTAAAATTTTACATGTATTTTAATCACAAAAACGAACGTTTGCATCAAGTGAAAGCATCAGGCTCATTGGCTAACGTTACCTACATAATAAGCTTTAAAAATGTTCAATGCCTTATCGTGCTGATGTGACCGAACCCGACCCGAACCCGAACATAATTTCTAAATATCTGTCCGAACCCGGCCCGGCCCGTCGGGTACCGACGGGTCCCGTCGGGTTCGGGTCGGGTATCCATCCTCTAGTGTCCAGTTCTCCAGTTCTTGATCTTCCAGATGTTGTTGTGTTGCAGGTTTCCTCAGCACTGGAGATCAGGCAGCGAAAGGCAACTACGGTCTGCTGGACCAGATCCAGGCTCTGCGCTGGGTGAAGGAGAACATCCAGGCCTTCAACGGGGATCCCGAGCGAGTGACGATATTCGGCTCGGGAGCAGGAGCCTCGTGTGTCAGTCTGCTGACCCTCTCACACTATTCTGAAGGTCTGTTGAAGATTGAGGCATTATAACCTTCATCCTTCGCTCGCGGGTCAAAATGACCCGAAGCCCTAAAATTATATATTTTTTTTTTTTTTTTTTTTTGTCCTGAAAGCTTATTTTATTTAATTTTGATCATATTTTTTCTATTTTTTAATGCAATTTTTTTGGGAGATTTTTATTTTATTTTTAATTTAATTTACTTTTAAATGTCTAGATTTGATCAATAAATAATAAATAAATAGTAATTTAAGCACATTTCTCACATTATTTAACAACTTAAATTCAAAATAACTCAAAATTTCATGCATAAACCTTTTAATACAGCTCAAACATCTTACATTAAGTGTCTTTGCCGACCTCTGGTGGAACAATTATATATATAACTTGATATTTGACTGTAGCCACTAGATGGCCTTATATCTCTATATGGAGCAAATGAGCTGTTCCACTGGGTCCTAAAGTGAGTTAATAATCTTGTTTTCCCTTTGAATTAATTCGATTTTTCTGACCCCATTGGCAGATGTTTGTTCTTGATTTAAGCATAAACTCACTTTATTTTTACACATTTTTCAGAAAACAAGTCATTTTGCTTCTCCAGTAAATGTTTAAAGTCCCCCGTAATCAATCGTTTTATCCCTTAAAACTCATCTTTGATCACCAAAATGTCTGTAACTCGACACCCTTGCCTCATTTAGTATACACAGTTCTATGAATATGCAAATGAGCCCCGCCTCCACTCACTCACTCAGCTCAGAGATCCACTGGTTGACGATCACACGTTGATCTGATTGGTTACAAGGTAGTTTGTGACGTCAGAAACACCAGCGATTTCAAAGCGTGTTTTTGAGACTGTCTTTGGTTCACTGCAGTTTAAAGGAGAAAATACTGAATCGACTTATGAATTTACACATGGTTTGTCTTAAAGCGTATTAAAAACACCAAATAGACACATATACAATAGTAAAAGCTGGATTTTCACCACAGGGGGATTTTAAACATTTTGGCTTTCAAAAAAGAGTCATCAGAAAAATCCTTAAATGAAGTGTTTCATGACTCTCTAACACTGAGTGTTTGTGTCTCAGATCTGTTTCAGAAAGCAATCATTCAGAGTGGCACGGCTCTCTCCAGCTGGGCCGTCAACTACCAGCCGGCCAAATACACACGCATGCTGGCCGAGAAGGTCGGCTGCAACGAGGACGACACGGTGGAGCTGGTCCAATGCCTCCAAAACAAAAACTACAAGGAGCTCATCGAACAAAACATCACCCCTGCCAAATACCACATCGCATTCGGACCCGTGATCGACGGAGACGTCATTCCCGACGACCCGCAGATCCTCATGGAGCAAGGAGAGTTCCTCAACTACGACATCATGCTGGGAGTCAACCAGGGCGAGGGATACAAGTTCGTGGACGGGATCTTAGACAGCGAGGACAGAATAACCGGAAACGACTTTGAGTTCGCAATTTCAGAATTCGTCGACCACTTGTACGGCTATCCGGAAGGAAAAGACACCCTGCGGGAAACCATAAAGTTCATGTACACGGATTGGGCGGACAGGGAAAACCCGGAGATGCGCAGGAAAACGTTGGTTGCGCTTTTCACAGATCACCAGTGGGTGGCGCCGGCCGTGGCCACAGCGGATCTGCATGCTCAGTACGGGTCGCCCACGTATTTTTACGCGTTTTACCACCATTGCCAGAGCGATATGAAACCGGCCTGGGCCGATTCTGCGCACGGAGACGAACTTCCCTATGTTTTCGGCATTCCCATGATCGGACCCACGGATCTGTTCAACTGCAACTTCTCCAAGAATGACATTATGCTGAGCGCCGTGGTCATGACGTACTGGACTAACTTTGCCAAAACTGGGTGAGTACGTGACGCATGCGTTTATATGAACTAAATTAATTAGTAGAGAAAATACATAAGCACCTCACTGCAAAAAATATCGTCTTACTCTATACAAATATCTAAATATTCGTAAATCAAGATACATTTACTTGTCGCAGGAATTTAAATTTGATTAAAATTGATTTTAAAAGTATGAATAAATTATTATTAATATATTAAAATAACCTAATTCTATATTAAAATGTAAAAAAATTTACTTGTTTTTATTAAAGAACATGCATAACTTCTAGAATCAAAAAATGATTCATGGTTATTTCATGGAATATATTTAATAAATAAATATTTATTTTTAATCATATTTAATATATTAAATTATTTTACCACATACCTTTATTTTATTTTATTTTATTATTTTAGAAATAATAAGAAGAAATAATAGACATTGCTGAAGTGAATTTTAGTCAAAGTTTGACTTATTTTAGTGCAGTACACTGACACGAATCAAATAAAATATTAATACATAAATTAAACCTGTGACCTGTCTATTTTAACTATGCTTAAATGCTTATAGTATTTCATAGGCAAAGTTCATTTTGGCTTCACATAAAAAGTATGATATTGGAAGAAAAAAAATTAATATTATGATTTTAAGAAGATATTTGTGCTGGAAAACAAGACAAAATTTTGAGTAGTAAAATATGTATTTTACAATATACAGCATTGCCTTGATTAATAAAATGCATATTGAGATGTACAGTTGTGGCCTAAAGTGACGTCCGGCCTAGGAAAAATGTACATCTTCACCCTTTATTCAGATATTATTAAATATTTTGTAGTCATATTGCTATACACAATATGTATTGTGTATAGTTCACCCAAAATTAACATTTTTTAGTGTCAGTTCTACATTAAACTACTATATATAATGTTGAATATAATGTATAATAATGCAATGGGGGAATATTTGAGTGTCCTGATAATGCCAAATGTCTGATGTTACAGTAAAAAGTGGCCTACATTATTTTAAATATATCTAGTCAGTGACAGAGTTCAAGCATTAGTCTAAAATAATTCTGTATTTTCAGCTTCAGAATCATGAATATTGTTATTCTGGTGTCTCTATTGTCCTGTGCTTTGGGTTTCCAGCACCAAGTCCAAGCCTATTCATCTACACACACACAATGTAAAACCAAATTTAGCATTTTAATCAACATTTCATTTTTTGTTAACCTTTTATCATATGTCTTGGAGTATCGCAATAATATCGTATCGTGATATGTATCGAATCGTGACATGAGGGTCTCGTTACACCCCTAATATACACAGCCTTGCTGAGCAAAAGAGCCTTTCAAAAACACACAAAATATTACCGATCCAAAACTTTTGACTGGTAGTGTGTATTGCACATTAAAGGCATATTGTATTGCTCTACTTCACAGAGACCCAAATCAACCAGTTCCTCAAGACACAAAGTTCATCCACACTAAACCGAACCGCTTTGAGGAGGTGGCCTGGTCGAAGTACAACCCTAAAGACCAGCTGTACCTTCACATCGGCCTGAAGCCTCGTGTTCGCGACCACTACAGAGCCACCAAAATCGCCTTCTGGTTGGAGTTAGTGCCACACTTGCACAACATCAACGAACTCTTCCAGTACGTCTCATCGACGACTAAAATCCCACCGCAAGACACGACGCCTTTCTCCTACACCAAACGCTTGTCCAATAAACTCTGGCCTTCGACCACTCGCCATCCTCCCGCTCCTCCAGCAAACACCAAACAGATGTCGGATCAGCAGAAAACATCGGAGCACGACGGGACGGTCATCATCGAAGCGCGGGATTATTCCACCGAACTGAGCGTGACGATCGCCGTCGGTGCTTCGCTTCTCTTCTTAAACATCCTCGCGTTCGCGGCGCTTTACTACAAAAAGGACAAACACCGGCTAGAGTCGAGTCGCAGACTCAGTCCTCCGAGAAACCTAGCGAACGACATTCCCCGCGTGCCGAGCGAAGAGTTGATGTCCCTGCAGATGAAACAACTCGACCACGACCACGATCACGATCACGACTGCGATTCGCTGCACGGCCACGACATGATCCACCTGAGCTGTCCGCCCGATTACGCGCTCACGCTGCGCCGGTCGCCCGACGACGTGCCGCTAATGGCGCCGAACACCATCACGATGATTCCCAGCTCTTTCGCGGGAATGCAGCCGTCGTATCACAACCCGTTTAACGCGTTCGGGAACAGCACTCCGAGCAGCACGGGTCTCCCTCACGGACACTCCACCACGCGAGTATAACGGACTCTTCGATGCACACCCAAACGCTGAGGGTGTTATTTTGCTACGGACTCTTTTATGAATTAAGTAACGTTACACTTATTAACCTGTATAATGTGATCAGTGAATGTAATCATTTTTCGCATTCATGGTACAGCGACCGAAGCACTCAAAAAATATGATTGCGTAAATTAAGGAATATTATTTGCATCCTGATTTCCTGATTAACGTGTGAGACGATTTATCGATTTATCGTGGCATTGCAGCACTAAACCTTGCATCTCAAGGCCCGTTCACACCAAGCATGATAACGATAAAAATATAGATCGTTTTAAATGTAAAAGTCCGACTTTTCAGAACGACTTTTTTTCCAGCTGATGAATGATAAATACATTGACAGCTAATCGGAATCCATCCTTCTTTAAAGAGCGTGAACATTTAAAGCGACAGAACACAAAACTGCAGCTCTTATAATAGAATTGTGCGTTTGTGTGGATCTTAATATAGTTATCGTTATACTTTTGATGTCAAACCTTCAGGCCTTACGCATAGATATCATGTTCAGACACATGTCGGATTTTTAACCGCCCCAGCAACAGCCTAGCAACCACCCAGCATGCCCCAGCAACCACCTAGAATGCCCCCAGCAAACGCTTAGCAATCACCCAGAACGCCCCAGCAACCGCCTAGCAAACACCCAGAACACCCCAGCAATCACCCAGAACGCCCCAGCAACCGCCTAGCAATCACCCAGAACGCCCCAGCAACCGCCTAGCAACCACCCAGAACGCCCCAGCAACCGCCTAGCAAACACCCAGAACACCCCAGCAATCACCCAGAACGCCCCAGCAACCGCCTAGCAATCACCCAGAACGCCCCAGCAACCGCCTAGCAAACACCCAGAACACCCCAGCAATCACCCAGAACGCCCCAGCAACTGCCTAGCAAACACCCAGAACGCCCCAGCAACCGCCTAGCAAACACCCAGAACACCCCAGCAACCGCCTAGCAACCACCCAGAACGTCCCAGCAACCGCCTATCAACCACCCAGAAGCCCCAGCAACCGTCTAGCAAACACCCAGAACACCCCAGCAACCACTCAGAACGCCCCAGCAACCGTCTAGCAAACACCCAGAACACCCCAGCAACCGCCTAGCAACCACCCAGAACGTCCCAGCAACCGCCTATCAACCACCCAGAATTCCCCAGCAATCACCCAGAACGCCCCAGCAACTGCCTAGCAAACACCCAGAACGCCCCAGCAACCGCCTAGCAAACACCCAGAACACCCCAGCAACCGCCTAGCAACCACCCAGAACGTCCCAGCAACCGCCTATCAACCACCCAGAAGCCCCAGCAACCGCCTAGCAAACACCCAGAACACCCCAGCAACCGCCTAGCAACCACCCAGAAGCCCCAGCAAACGCCTAGCAAACACCCAGAACACCCCAGCAACCACTCAGAACGCCCCAGCAACCACCCAGAACACCCCTAGCAACCGCCTAGCAACCACCCAGAATGTCCCAGAACAACCTAGCAACCACCCAGAATGTCCCAGCAACCTCCTAGCAAACACCCAAGCAACCACCCCGAACACCCCAGCACCCCACATTGCGCCGGTCGCCCGACAATGTGCCGCTAATTGCGCCGAACACCATCACGATGATTCCCAGCTCTTTCGCGGGAATGCAGCCGTCGTATCACAACCCGTTTAACGCGTTCGGGAACAGCACTCCGAGCAGCACGGGTCTCCCTCACGGACACTCCACCACGCGAGTATAACGGACTCTTCGATGCACACCCAAACGCTGAGGGTGTTATTTTGCTACGGACTCTTTTATGAATTAAGTAACGTTACACTTATTAACCTGTATAATGTGATCAGTGAATGTAATCATTTTTCGCATTCATGGTACAGCGACCGAAGCACTCAAAAAATATGATTGCGTAAATTAAGGAATATTATTTGCATCCTGATTTCCTGATTAACGTGTGAGACGATTTATCGATTTATCGTGGCATTGCAGCACAAATACCTGCATCTCAAGGCCCGTTCACACCAAGCATGATAACGATAAAAATATAGATCGTTTTAAATGTAAAAGTCCGACTTTTCAGAACGACTTTTTTTTCCAGCTGATGAATGATAAAAACATTGACAGCTAATCGGAATCCATCCTTCTTTAAAGAGCGTGAACATTTAAAGCGACAGAACACAAAACTGCAGCTCTTATAATAGAATTGTGCGTTTGTGTGGATCTTAATATAGTTATCGTTATACTTTTGATGTCAAACCTTCAGGCCTTATGCATAGATATCATGTTCAGACACATGTCGGATTTTTAACCGCCCCAGCAACCGCCTAGCAACCACCCAGCATGCCCCAGCAACCACCTAGAATGCCCCCAGCAAACGCTTAGCAACCACCCAGAACGTCCCAGCAACCGCCCAGCAAACACCCAGAACACCCCAGCAATCACCCAGAACGCCCCAGCAAACGCCTAGCAACCACCCAGAACACCCCAGCAATCACCCAGAACGCCCCAGCAACCGCCTAGCAACCACCCAGAACACCCCAGCAATCACCCAGAACGCCCCAGCAACCGCCTAGCAAACACCCAGAACACCCCAGCAATCACCCAGAACGTCCCAGCAACCGCCTATCAACCACCCAGAAGCCCCAGCAAACGCCTAGCAAACACCCAGAACACCCCAGCAACCACTCAGAACGCCCCAGCAACCACCCAGAACACCCCTAGCAACCGCCTAGCAACCACCCAGAATGTCCCAGAACAACCTAGCAATCACCCAGAATGTCCCAGCAACCTCCTAGCAAACACCCAAGCAACCACCCGAACACCCCAGCACCCCACATTGCGCCGGTCGCCCGACGACGTGCCGCTAATGGCGCCGAACACCATCACGATGATTCCCAGCTCTTTCGCGGGAATGCAGCCGTCGTATCACAACCCGTTTAACGCGTTCGGGAACAGCACTCCGAGCAGCACGGGTCTCCCTCACGGACACTCCACCACGCGAGTATAACGGACTCTTCGATGCACACCCAAACGCTGAGGGTGTTATTTTGCTACGGACTCTTTTATGAATTAAGTAACGTTACACTTATTAACCTGTATAATGTGATCAGTGAATGTAATCATTTTTCGCATTCATGGTACAGCGACCGAAGCACTCAAAAAATATGACTGCGTAAATTAAGGAATATTATTTGCATCCTGATTTCCTGATTAACGTGTGAGACGATTTATCGATTTATCGTGGCATTGCAGCACAAATACCTGCATCTCAAGGCCCGTTCACACCAAGCATGATAACGATAAAAATATAGATCATTTTAAATGTAAATGAACAGTAATGGCATAGAGGAACAATATCAATGGAATCACTTTCAGAACGACTTTTTTCCAGCTGATGAATGATAAAAACATTGACAGCCAATCAGAATCCATCCTGCTTTAAAGAGCGTGAACATTTAAGGCGACAGACAACAAAACTGGAGCTCTTATAATAGAATTGTGCGTTTTGATAGTTTTGATATCAGCACCTCCGGCCTGATGCACAGATCTCATATTCAGACATGTCAGATTTTTAACCACCCAGAACGCCCCAGCAACCGCCTAGCAACCACCCAGAACACCTCAGCAACTGCCTAGCAACCACCCAGAAAACCCCAGCAACCACCTAGCAACCACCCAGAACACCCCAGAAACCGCCTAGCAACCACCCAGAATACCCCAGCAACCACCAAGAACGCTTCAGCAACCGCCTAGCAACCACCCAGAATTCCCCAGCAACCACCCAGAACACGCCAGCAACTGCATAGCAACCACCTAGAATCCCCCAGCAATCACAAAGAACACCCCAGCAACCGCCTAGCAACCACCCAGAACGCCTCAGCAACCACCAAAAGCGCTTCAGCAACCGCCTAGCAACCACCCAGAATCCCCCAGCAACCACCCAAAACACCCCAGCAACTGCCTAGCAACCACCCAGAACACCCCATCAATCACCTTGCAAACACCCAGAATGCCCTAGCAACTGCCTAGCAACCACCCAGAACGCCCCAGCAACCACCCATCAATCACCCAGAATTCCCCAGCAACCGCCTAGCAACCACCCAGAACACCCCAGCAACCACCTAGCAACCACCCAGAATTCCCCAGCAACCGCCTAGCAACCACCCAGAACACCCCAGCAATCACCTTGCAAACACCCAGAATGCCCCAGCAACTGCCTAGCAACCACCCAGAACACCCCAGCAACCACCCAGAACACCCCAGCAACCACCTAGCAACCACCCAGAATTCCCCAGCAACCGCCTAGCAACCACCCAGAACACCCCAGCAACCGCCTAGCAACCACCCAAAACAGCCCAGCAACCGCCTAGCAACCTAGCAGTGATTGCGCCTGGATTGAACGGGCCTTAACTCATGTAACTGCCTGTGAAAGCAGCAGGTGAATGTGTGAACATGTTATTGATCGTGACAGCCGTAATTCACGAGTGATGGAGAAGATCAGGCGTATATGCAGATTTAGGTGTGTGAATCGCAGCGGTGGTAAATCCTGGTAAACTCAGATCATAGTAACACACCGAACGCCGCTCAGAACCGGCCGACGGGACAGGGATTTGCTCACTCAGTTTTGAGGGTGTTTTTTCCACTGTTACCTGATAGTCATAATTATGTAGGCTGTAGAAAGACCATAAAGTTTGAGATTTGAAGGCTTTAAGAGCCTGCAGTCTTTCAGACGGACAAACAGAGATGGATAGACTGAATTTCCCTCTAATGTTCTAGAGTGAGTTCTGTCTGTCATTATGGGAGCATTGTGTGGTGATTTAAGAGGATTTATTAAAAAGATTTAGTCTCTGTGCCAAATTAAACTTTAATTAACCACATTCCCAGTGTTTTTCTAAGTGTGACTCAAAAAGTGCTTGAAAAGAAAAGAAAAACCTTGTGTGAGGAGCCACACGTGTCACATCTCACATGTTAATCCTGAGATCAGGTTGCAGTGTGAAACTCTGAGAGGATCTTCTGTCAGATCTTAAAGGTGCTTTCAGCCAGTCTGCAAACTCGATAACAGAACAATAACACAACACGCTAAATGATTGACAGGTGGAGACGAGTGTTCTGATTGGCTATACTCTTTTCTTCTGATTTCTTACAGCTCATGTTTCTTTGATATCTGTCAGGCTGTAGCAGTGAAATACATGTTCTGGTGGTGGGGCTTAAAATGAGGGAGACACAATATATATAGGCTATATATAAAATTAATATTATGTTAAATTAGAAATTGGATGTGTTTGTGACCCATTCAAAATACCAAAATGTGTTTTGTTCAGTTTTACATGTGCAAATAAACAACATAACATGAGGATTCACACATCATCACATGCAGCACTTCTGTGAATGGAGATAAACAGAATTAAAAAAAAATGTAAAAAAAAAAAAATATATATATATAAAATGAATAAATATACATGAAATATATTTCACTTAAAAACTGCGCGACAAGTAGTAGCCTATACGCTGAGATTCGATTGATTTTTGTGACGCGTTCCACAAAACTTTGCGGAAAGGAAACCGAGACGGCAGAAAGCGGCTGTGTGTGTTCTTTATTTTACAAAAGCACAATGTTTTGTTTTTATTGTGAGTGTACAAATTACACAAATTACAGTTTCGAATGATGTCTTACTCTTATCTGTATGACCATAAATGACAGTAAAAAGCGTAATATTGAACTTTGTGCATCCGCCATTGTCACCGCATGCTAATGAACTCTTGTGCGCAAAATTTTTTCCATTTTAAAGGATTAGTTCACAATTTCCTGATAATTTACTCTCCCCCACATCATCCAAGATGTTCATGTCTTTCTTTCTTCAGTCGGAAGGTTTTTGAGGAAAACGTTCCAGGGTTTTCCTCCATATAGTGTCTTCAATGGGGTCCAATGGGTCGAAGGTCCAGATGTGAGTTTCAGTGCAGCTTCAAAGTCTCGACACGATCCAGCCGAGGAATAAGAGTCTCATCTAGACAAACCAGCGGACATTTTAGAACAAAATAAACATTTATTTACTTTTTAACCACTAATGCTCATCTTGCATGTCCACGACTTCACGCATTACGTGATCACGTTGAAAGGTCACACAGTTGGGCGAAAAACTCCATCTCATTTTCTCCTCCAACTTCAAAATCATTCGATATCGTTGTTTTACCTTTTATTGTAAATGGCGTTTGTCTCAGTCTTTGCATGTTCGATTTGTAAACACTGGGTCTGTTCTTACGCCTATGTCACGCTTGACCTTTCAACGTGATTACGTAATGTGTGTCGCATCACAGCGAGTGCAAGATGAGCATTAGTGGTTAAAAAGTTTATAAATGTTTATTTTGTTGTAAAATGTCCGCTGGTTTGTCTAGATGAGACTCTTATTCCTCGGCTGGATCGTGTCGAGACTTTGAAGCTGCACTGAAACTCACATTTGGACCTTCGACACGTTGGACCCCATTGAAGTCACTATATGAAGGAAAATCCTGGAACG
This sequence comes from Squalius cephalus, assembly GCF_949319135.1. NCBI lineage: Eukaryota > Metazoa > Chordata > Actinopteri > Cypriniformes > Leuciscidae > Squalius > Squalius cephalus. The sequence goes on from NC_137130.1 coordinate 1,402,850, forward strand.
TTTTCCTCCATAACCTTAATTTCTTTTCAACTGAAGAAAGAAAGACATGAACATCTTGGATGATGTGGGGGAGAGTAAATGATCTGGTCATTTTAATTCTGAAATGAACTACTCCTTTAAGCAATCAGGAATCGTGGCTATGCTACTGGGCTGATGTGAGATTATCTATGTATTATTCCATTTAAACTCTTGCTTACAGCACCTTTAAGAGCTTGTATCAGTCTGGCGATGGCCTTCATCTGACAGTTTTCTTCCTCTCAGCCTAAATAGTGTTATTTTAGTGTATATAGCATATAGAATAAATAGTAAAAATAACATCTGCAGCTTGTAATATTGCTTTCAATACATTTTTTTCATTGGCTCTTGTACAGTTCTGAATGTACGTTTGCCATCTCCATCCCTCTGTGTGTGTTTGACCATTACAAAACATTATTTATGTGACAGTGGATTGTCTAGTCCTCCATTTCAGTCACTTATTCCACAACATGAAACAGATTTGATAAAAACCATAAACAAATAGTTCTGTAGATCCATCATGTCCTTCTGCTTGAAACTGCATCAAATGGAACAGCAAAAGTAATGAGTGCTTTCCTGAACACCTGCCATTGGTCAGTCAAACATATAGTCCCGCCCCCAAACCACGCCATTGGTCGAGTCAGAAGTTGATGTCAGGTCGTTAAGAAATGACACACTTCAACTTTAAAGTGATTTTGGTGTTTTCCAGAAAGATGAGTTACAGATTTAAATGTTTTCTTGTTCATTGTTCGAAATTTCAATGTTCATCTTCCTGTGATTGTAATTTGTAAACAGGAAGTTTGAATACTTGTCTGTTACTGTAAATTTCATTTGCATAATGATTTATGAAAAAAAAAAATGGTTTTGAAAATTATTAATGTACACAGACATTATTTTTTACTTTTCCTGTAGCAAAAAGCTCCAGTGAAACTTCACCAGATGATCCATAAACAACACTATGAATTATCATTGGTCTGTAAATATATGAATCATATTACTCATTCATCTGCGTAACAGGGTACTGATGGACATGTACATGTTTCAGTCATGTTGCTTCTTTAAATCTTTCCTCATACTTTACGCTGTATGAAACACGTGAATATGATTTGGTTTCGCCTCATTGAAAGGCTTGTATATGTAAGAGACTTTTTGCTGCTTTTTCTAAAATTAAATAAACTTAGATTTTACTCATTTGCTCACTCACTTTTCATGTGTGTATACATGTGATATTTTAGTTAATGCAGCTCTAGTGTATAAATAGTAGTTTTATTCTTCTGTTTATACATGTTTACACTGTACATTGTGAAATCGCTGATCTGTGATCCTCCAACACTTTTCATGTGGAGATTACATGAAGTCCTGTAAAACCGAGAAAGAATGCAAGCGTGTTTTTCAGTATTTATGATTAAACACAGCAGCTGTTTTCAGGGGAGAGTATAACCAGGTCAGTGTAAGTGTGTGTTGTGCAGGTACATGTTGATGTCCTCATCACATTGGACGGCTCCTGACGACAGATGGTGGATCTTCAGCTTCTCCAGTGACAGGAGCATTAACTGCATGATCTCGCTCAGTCTGTGGCACTGAACCATCTGTGGTCACTCATGGACCACAGACACACAAATACTTCTGAAGCTTTGCAAATGGAGCATGAAAGCATACAGGCTGAATGTATGGAGGATTCAGCTCTTGCTATTCAATGCATTTAACTCTTTCCCCGCCAGTGTTTTTTCTTTAAGTCCCACTGAAGTGTCTTGGATTGCACAGCTATGTTTGATTCATTGACGTAATTTCCACTGAAACAGGAAGCTAAGGCGGGACATATTAAATGACTCCTCCCCCTTTTTCAAATAGCCAATAGCGTTTAGGTTACCTCACAGACTGAAGCGAATCCGAGCGCTGATGATACGTTGGATTCAATAGTAGAGGTGAATAAATTCTCTAGCCATTTCATTCTTAACCAAGTTAACCAGTTGGAAAACGTAATAAAACTCGAGCGTTTGAGCAATCGAACACACACTTTCCAACACATCTTGCTCCGGGACGTGTCATTGGTCGCTTCAGCCAGGTGGTATTTTATAGCATAGGGGGCGGAGCTTTAGATTCTAGAGAGCATTTGATTGGACAGAAGATGTGATGAGTCGCGGTGATGTCATAAAGATCTCTGATCCTTATAGCAGAAGTGAGAGACTAAGTTTTGAATGCTTATATCTCCTAAATGAGACTTTTGACATTGTTGTGGAAGCTTATTCATAATCTTAAGGCTTACATATTCACATATTTATACTAAAAGCTAAAAAACGTACATTTTGATTTCAGGGGGCCTTTAAGTTGATCGCTTCCATCAACACCTCAAAGCTTCACAGTCGTTTCCTCTTCATGGGTTCAACATTTCATTCAGTAACGTTACGCAGTTTTGATTTATATGCTGTTTGATGATTGTGTTATTTAACATGTGCGTCAGCAATGCTTCTATGGCTTGTTTCAGCTTCTTCTTCGTCTGTGTTTTGATCTGTAGTTTCAGTACTCTTTCAGAAGATGTGTAATAGCGCCCCCTACCGTTTAACAGTGAAAACACGGATTGCCGGAAAATTCCGTCAATGGCGGGGAAAGATTTTAAAGGGATAGTTCATACTAAAATGAAAATTAAGTCATAATTTATTCATCCTGCTGTTGTTGTAATGCCGTACACCCTTCTTTCTTTTATGGACCACAAAAGGAGAATTTGAAAAGAAAACAAAGTCCCCCTGAAGTCAATAATTTTCCCCTTAAAACTCATATTTGATCCCCAAAATTACACATTTAAACGTTTTTTCGTAGATTTTTTTTCATGTCCTAAAATATCTTGAATGTAACTCGACACCCTCGCCTCATTTAATATGCGTGGTTCTATGAATATGCAAATGAGCCCCGCCTCCACTCACTCACTCACTCAGAGATCCACTGGTTGACGATCACACGTTGATCTGATTGGTTACAAGGTAGTTTGTGACGTCAGAAACACCAGCGATTTCAAAGCGTGTTTTTGAGACTGTCTTTGGTTCACTGCAGTTTTAAGGAGGAAATACTCTGCAATGCTGTCGACTTATGAACTTACACATGCTTTGTCTTAAAGCAGATTAAACACACCACATAGACACATAAACAACATTAAACGCTGGATTTTCACCACAGGGGGACTTAAATGTTTTAGATTTTCTTTATTTTCACAAATTTTGTTGTCATTTTTATTAGTTTGAGTTTATTTAGATTATTTCACTACAAGTTAAACAAAACAAAATTAAGAAATACACAAAGGTATTTGAAACAACTATAGTTTTTTTTTAATATTCCCTTCCCTGTTAGTCTTGTGTAAAACCCCTTTACGTTAATAAAAGCCAGTTCCTGAATGACATCATCTTGCAGGAAGTGACATCATCATTGGCAGGCAAACATCAGTGAGTATCATTATCTGATCTGACGAATTCATGAGTGTTTGTGCTGTTAGTTTGTTCGTGAACACTGATGGTAAAAACATATTGCTGGTTCAGCTTGATGTGCGTCGGTTGATTCATCCTTGTTTTGTGACTGAAGTTGTTCTGATCACGTCCGCCTACACGGACTGAGTCAGTCTCTCTTCAGCTCGTGTGTTTCCCTGTCAGACTTGATGTGTTTCACCAGCTCATGTTTACAACAGAAACTGCTGCTCGATTTTCAGAACAGTGAATTTAAACATGCACACAAATTGATTCTTTAAAAGAATCATATTCGGTATATGTTAAATTCTCAACTGTTGTCTTCACATGCATATCTATATACTTCATATTCAAGCAAACAAATATAATTTAAGCTATCAGCATTTGCATTTATCTCATCATGCAGCAAGTGTCATATAGCCGTTATTTGGATGCTTTGCTTCACGTTAATTAAAATTAAGCTAAAAAATTTTTCTATTTGATGATTAGAAGGTCAGGTTAAAGATTATTTGTGAATTCGTTTTTTTGTTGTTTTTTTGTCCCCCTATGGTGAAAATCCAGCTTTTAATGTTGTTTATGTCTATGTGGTGTTTTTAATGTACTTTAAGACAAAGCATGTGTAAGTTCATAAGTCGACAGCATTGCTGAGTATTTCCTCCTTAAAACTGCAGTGAACCAAAGACAGTCTCAAAAACACGCTTTGAAATCGCTGGTGTTTCTGACGTCACAAACTACCTTGTAACCAATCAGATCAACGTGTGATCGTCAACCAGTGGATCTCTGAGCTGAGTGAGTGAGTGGAGGCGGGGCTCATTTGCATATTCATAGAACCACGCATACTAAATGAGGCAAGGGTGTCGAGTTACATTCAAGCTATTTTAATGCATGAAGACATATTTTTTTAAAGGAAAAAACTTTAAATATGTAATTTTGGGGATCAAAGATGAGTTTTAAGGGATTAATAAATGATTGACTAGGGCACTTTAAATATTAAAGGAACATTCCTTTTTTTTTTTCATTTTGCAAACATTATGAGAATTACTTATGAGTTACTTTTGAATGCTCTCTGAACAGAAGTAGGAACATTTTAAAAAATGTTAGACAAACGTCCAACTTAAATGTTTCAGAAATGCTATGTTGTTTGTTCATAACTTTGCCAGAACATTCCCTGTTATCTGGTGAGAGTCTCAATGATAATTTTGCGATAGTGATAGGCCTGACTTTGTTTATTCCTGCTATAGTACGTCAATATGAGCATTTGTTAGGTTATACACCCAAATCAAACACCAGTTGGAGAGTTCAAACACTGTCAAATGAGCATTAGAGATGCATGTTCTCCTGAACTATCCAGGACAGCGTTTGCATGCTCATGATAAAGAAGATACAGCACATGCATCCATCTCTCGGTCTGACTTTTGTCGAGCCTCCGAATTCAGCAAAGCAAGACTTTTAATGTGAGATGCTGATCTCGCTGCAGGTTTTAAAATAGTGACCGTTTCCCCTTTGGCCAATTTACCCAAACTGAAGCTCCAGCGAGGAAGGTCATGCTGACAATCTCTGCTTATTACTGGAGCTGCAGTTATTATTATTGGCTGGTCCAGCAATGAGTGTGTTATCATGACCTTTAATATTTAATAGCATTCATAGACAAGTTATATTTGAAATATTACTGAAAAAATGAGATGTAGATGAAAGCTTTGCCATGATGATATGTGTTGGATTTCTATTCCCAATATCAGCTGTATATTGTTTTCCGATGTCTTTCACTTCCTGTACAAAAATAGTCTTGTATTGTAAACTGGTGTTTGTTATTATATTATTTTAATTCATTATCATAATCATAAACTAACTGGTTTGCAGTATAAATAGTTTTCTGCTTACCTTACTTTGTTATTCTTAGATATATACCTAAAGTGACTTGAGAATCGGATCAAGCTTCCGCATTGAAAAATAAGATGCATAGACTAATGCAGGTTACATAATTTAAACTGTTCATAATTTATTTAACCGATTGGTTCAAAAATGCTGATCACATGTGTCTGTCTTTATGAGTGACACATTGAACTGATTTATTTAAAATGCTGGTCCGTTCGATGAGTGAGTAATTGAATCATGAGTAACTGAATGAAAGCATGCAACATTCATTCATTCAACCGATTTGCTCAGAAACAACTGATTCATTGAGGAAGGAAACAAGCGAGTCTCTGAATTCAGACGAATATCACAATGCTTCATATAAAGATATACGGCAGAAACGGTAAGCGTGATACGTCAGAATCTTGTCGTTTTTCTCATTCCCGTCACGATTAGAGCGTCCCTGATTAAATATGCATGATTTTCTGTGGCTGAAAACACTGGCAAAAGCAATTTAATTAGTTTTCTGTGAATAATAGCCTTACAAAGCGTTTGGACCTTGAGAGAAGAGGATGCTGGGAACACAACATGTGACGATTCGATACACATATCTCACTGTCCACACAATCATGATTCAGAGGAAGTTCAGCCATCGTGACAGTGTGAATCATCCTTCATTAAACTACATGATAAGACTCAACATTACTCATTTATACTTAAACGAGGGGTCTTCAGACTTTAAGGTTTAAAGGTTTAGAGAAATGCAGTGTAAATAATGCGGTCACTTAACTGTTGTTGAATGGAAAGGGTTTCAGATTCTTCAGAAATATAGTAATGAGGGAATAATGAGGGAATTGTAATTTTTGGTCCTCTTTGGTCCTTTAAATCCTCTGTGTTTTTGTGTGTTTTAATGCATCATGCAGCGCTTCACCTCACCGTGAGTCCTGAACAGAAGCGATCAGCACTTCTCATCGATTATCTGTCAGAGTTCACGGGGTTGAATCCTGTCACACACACACACACACACACACACACTGATCATCTGTCATCCAGCCATCATTATCTGTCAGAGTTCACGGGGTTGAATCCTTGCACACACACACACACACACACACTGATCATCTGTCATCCAGCCATCATTATCTGTCAGAGTTCACGGGGTTGAATCCTTGCACACACACACACACACACTGATCATCTGTCATCCAGCCATCATTATCTGGGCTCTCTGCACACCCACGGGGTCTCGAAGCAGAGATCGAGGCACTTCTTTCAACACTGCATATTATGATGCAAAATAAACATTAAAATATGAGGAAGTGATGGCGGTGAAGAGTCATTTTAGAAGCGGAGTACATTAATATACACTCACCTAAAGGATTATTAGGAACACCTGTTCAATTTCTCATTAATGCAATTATCTAATCAACCAATCACATGGCAGTTGCTTCAATGCATTTAGGGGTGTGGTCCTGGTCAAGACAATCTCCTGAACTCCAAACTGAATGTCAGAATGGGAAAGAAAGGTGATTTAAGCAATTTTGAGCGTGGCATGGTTGTTGGTGCCAGACGGGCCGGTCTGAGTATACTTCACAATCTGCTCAGTTACTGGGATTTTCACGCACAACCATTTCTAGGGTTTACAAAGAATGGTGTGAAAAGGGAAAAACATCCAGTATGCGGCAGTCCTGTGGGCGAAAATGCCTTGTTGATGCTAGAGGTCAGAGGAGAATGGGCCGACTGATTCAAGCTGATAGAAGAGCAACTTTGACTGAAATAACCACTCGTTACAACCGAGGTATGCAGCAAAGCATTTGTGAAGCCACAACACGCACAACCTTGAGGCGGATGGGCTACAACAGCAGAAGACCCCACCGGGTACCACTCATCTCCACTACAAATAGGAAAAAGAGGCTACAATTTGCACGAGCTCACCAAAATTGGACAGTTGAAGACTGGAAAAATGTTGCCTGGTCTGATGAGTCTCGATTTCTGTTGAGACATTCAGATGGTAGAGTCAGAATTTGGCGTAAACAGAATGAGAACATGGATCCATCATGCCTTGTTACCACTGTGCAGGCTGGTGGTGGTGGTGTAATGGTGTGGGGGATGTTTTCTTGGCACACTTTAGGCCCCTTAGTTGGGCATCGTTTAAATGCCACGGCCTACCTGAGCATTGTTTCTGACCATGTCCATCCCTTTATGACCACCATGTACCCATCCTCTGATGGCTAATTCCAGCAGGATAATGCACCATGTCACAAAGCTCGAATCATTTCAAATTGGTTTCTTGAACATGACAATGAGTTCACTGTACTAAAATGGCCCCCACAGTCACCAGATCTCAACCCAATAGAGCATCTTTGGGATGTGGTGGAACGGGAGCTTCGTGCCCTGGATGTGCATCCCACAAATCTCCATCAACTGCAAGATGCTATCCTATCAATATGGGCCAACATTTCTAAAGAATGCTTTCAGCACCTTGTTGAATCAATGCCACGTAGAATTAAGGCAGTTCTGAAGGCGAAAGGGGGTCAAACACAGTATTAGTATGGTGTTCCTAATAATCCTTTAGGTGAGTGTATATTAATAGGCTGCATTTATTTGATCCAAAATACAGTAACAATTCTGAAATGTTATTACAATTTAAAACAAAGCTGAATTTTCAGCATCATTACTCCAGTCTTCAATGTCACATGATCCTTTAGAAATCATTCTAATATGAGGATTTGATGCTCAAGAAACATTTATGATTGTTGTCATATTTTTTTGAGGAAACTGTGATACATTTTATTTTTCAGGATTCTCTGATGAATAGAAAGTTCAAAAGAACAGCATTTATTTGCTGAATAAAAGTATTCATTTCTGTCTTTCTTTAAAATCTTACTTAGCCAAAACCTTTGAATAAGTATATCAGGACTTTCACAAAAATCTGAAACAGCTCAACTGTTTTCAACACTGATAATAATCATAAATGTTTCTTGATCATCAAATCATCATATTAGAGTGATTTCTGAAGGATCATGTGACACTGAAGACTGGAGTAATGATGCTGAACATTCAGCTTCGATCACAGGAATAAATTACACTTTACTATATATTCACAGAATTTTTTTTAAAGGGAATTGCGACTTTTTATCTCACAATTGCGAGTTTATCAGTTTTTCAGAATTGCATGTTCATATTTCACAATTCTGATTTTATAACACGCAATTTCGACTTTATATCTCACAATTGTGAGATAAAAAGTCGCAATAACCTTTAATTTATTTTATTCTGTGGCGGAAACAAGCTTCCACAGAAAACATTTATTTTAAATTGTAATAATATTTCAAAATTTTTACTGTTTTTTTTTTTTTTTTTTTTTTTTTATAAAATAAATTCAGCCATTCATTCAGCCATTCAAATTCATTGTTTTCCACAAAACAATCTGAATAATTCCAAACTGCATGCATTATTTTATTTGTTGTTCATGAACATTTACACATTACACTTATAGCAGATGTTTTACGTCATGTTGACCAGTTACTCTTCCAAATGTAGTCACCCGGACACACACCTGACAGCTGTTTCTCCTGTGTGCGACACAGGTCTGCGCTTCACTCCTCTCCAGTCTTCAGCAGACCAACACTCATTAGTGAGCACTAAAATGACAGATGAGGGCTTCTATAATTAACACGCATCCGGTGCTGAGCTGTTATTAGTGTGTGTGTGTGTGTGTGTGTGTGTGTGTGTGTGTGAGGGAGCTTTAGAGAACCAGAGAGAGGTAGACATGGCCATTATCTTACCTAACCTCTAACTTGCGTCTCAGGAAGACAAACACGAGCTGAGAGCGTCCGAGCACATGTCGAGAGATCCTATTTTGGGAATGTAAATGTCTGAGGAAAATACTCCTCCACATCAACTGTTTTTCTGCAGAACGGAGAATCAAACAGATCGATGTGAATCACCGCACTGGACGTCACGATCAGGCCATCATTCTGTCACTGTGTTCACCTGTTCGATTACAGTCTCAGCGTTTACGTTCACCGACGCGCGCGCGTGTGTGTGTGTGTGTGTGTGTGTGTGTGTGATTGACCTTTGAGAGACTCTGCTCTGCTGTTCTCCTCATTCAGAGGACACTCAGAACCTGCCAGAGTCGTTTAGCCTGAGGAATTACTCTGTCTTTCCTGGAAATATTCTTGACATTTTGTCGTATGGAACAGGGCGTTCGGAGACGAAAGGTGCTTGTACTCGCCAAACTGTGTGTGAAACAGAAGAAATCACCTTTATTCTATGTGCTATGCTATTATCGAGATTTGATTCCTGTCAACGTTAAGATGCAAATTCAAAGTATGTTCAGGGGGTCAAGAATTGGGTTTCATTGTCAAAACTGTTCACATCTTTTTTATTTTTGTGTAAAAGTCTCTTCTGCACACCAACACTGCATTTATTGGATCATAAATACAGTAAAAATTGTGAAATGTTATTATTATGTAAAACAGCTGTTTTCTATGTGAATATATAGTAAAGTGTAATTTATTCCTGTGATCAAAGCTGAATTTCCAGCATCATTACTCCAGTCTTCAGTGTCATGAAACACACACATTAACACTAAACTGAAGTCAGACACTTTCTGCTAAAGACTGAAATAATGTATGAAAATGAAATAATAAAGCTCTAGTTCTGTTAATATAGTGATCCATTATTAATGGCTGATCTGGATACAGTTGCAGACACATGCATGTTAATGCAGACCAGTGACAGCATTGTAGGGTTGAAAATAATCCAAGATGTTTATCCAAAATGAACAAAGACATTTGTTTTTATTGCTTTCCATCTTCTCTTTCCTCCACAAGGACCATTTGGAGTTCCCAAAGGCACCGAGGGGCTGATAGTGAGCAAGGCCTGTAGGCCAAGATGTGTGTAGGCCTACTTTGGGGGTCATGAATTGTCACACCTTTAGTATAATGGGGGAAAGTTGTCATGATCTGATTGGTCAGTTTGAACGTCTCACATTTGGGTTTTAGTCACATGGTCAGGGAAAGGATAAAACAAGATTGTAACTGTTGCTCTGGTTCTTTTATTCTCTGGGCCCCTCCCCCCTCCCCCCTCCCCCCTCCCCCCTCCCCCCTCTCTCTCTCTCTCTCTCTCTCTCTCTCTCTCTCTATCTATCTATCCCTCCCCCCTCCCCCCCCATCTCTCTCTCTCTCTCTCTCTCTCTCTATATATATATATATCCCTCCCCCCTCTCTATCTATCTCTATCTAATGGTATAAGTTATCATCTCATACATCTATTTTGTAACTATTTTAAGTGTAACCATAACCATATTTTGTCATTAAACCTTTTTAATTACAACTAATTTGCTAACTAGTTTTGATTTGGTATTGACTTTGAAGTGCAACATATTGCAATACAATATTGTCACTCTCCATAGCAACGCTCTCCCACATATTAAGCTATTGTAACTGTGCTTATTTCTGTCTTTGGTATAAGTAGCAGTGGTAATAGACAAGAAATGTACAGTTTTCTACCATCTTGCTGACAGCGTTTCTTTAGTCATTCGGCAGAGTTGCAGCCTGAAGCCCTGCAGGAAATCCACCCTTACAACATCAGACTTCACTTTTCTGTTTAGATGTCAGAACACCCTAGCAACAGTCTTCTGTAGCAATGCCCTAGCAACCACCACCCTTGCAACATTCTAACGAAGCCATAGCAACCAGTTGGAACACCCTAGCAACCACGAAATAATCCACGTGTACCAGATGTGGGCCGCATCTGGGCCGACACTGTTCCTGTCTGGGCCGAGATCATGAGAGCTCAATAACTGAACATCCCCTTAGCAATGTGTATTTATTTGACACTTTTCATATAGCACAACAAACCTTTTTTTACAGTAGTCGTTGATTTTCACAATTCATTCTTAAATCTTAAATATTTTATTTATTCTTTGCGATACTTCATTTTTTCTGCAAAAAAAAGTTTTCAATACTTATTTTTTCTTTTGTAAAACTTTGCAATACCTCAATTCTTTTGCAAATATAAATGGCATATTTGATTAGATATTATATATATAAATATTAAATTTAAACTTGATTAGATATAGGGCCCTATTTTAACGATCAAAGTGCATGGTTTAAAGCGCAGTCCGAATCCACTTTTGCTAGTTTAACGACGGGATAAATGGTCGGTGCTCCCGGCGCTGGTCTAAAAGGGTCGTCTCTGTTCTCTTAATGAGTAATGCGTGTGTTTTGGGGTTTACGTGCGTTAAACCAATCAGAGTCTCATCTCCCATTCCCTTTAAATGCCAGTTGCGCGCCATGGGGGATTCGCTATTTACATGACGGAATTTGATAGTGGAAAGACAGAACGCGTCTCCAGAGCGCAAGCGGACCTGCTCGTGCGCGAGGTCAAATCTTTTACATTGTAATCCTTTTCATTTTAATTTTTGCCATGTTTGTGTGTTGCTGTGCATCCCTGTGTGTGTAATAAGCAGAGTGTGCGAACCTGTGTGTGTAATAAGCAGAGTGTACGCACGTTGTGAACCCGCCTATAGGCACACATTACTAATGACAATAAATAGCCTAACAACAAAATAACAACCAAAATCTTTAAGTAGCAAAAAAAAAAAAATATATATATATATATATATTGCGCCATTGACTTAAGGCCAGGTTTCAGTTGGTCAATGTCTATTTCTGTTGCCCCAAAACAGCAACGCTCCAACAATGCACCAGAACACACACTCGTTCTCAGATCAGCAGCACATGGGCCGCAAATGCATTTGCTATTTAAACAACGCGGCGCAGGACGTGAAAATGAAAACTGCGTCGGGCTGAAACTAGCAAAACACACTTGCATCGCGCCTGGCGCTGCATTGCTCCGGGTGTAAGATAGGGCCCTTAAAGTTTTTATGCTGCACTGTAAAAGGCTCAACTTTTTTTTTCTTTTCTTTTAAAATTATTATAATTTTTTTTTTTTTTTTTTTTTTTTTTTTTTTGCATAGGCTTTTTTTTTACTTGCCAGCAAAGAGATAACTTTATTTATTGATTTACTTTTTTTTTTTTTTTTTTACATTTTGTCAGTTCAAAAACATTGGACAAATCAGTTGAATAAACACTGTAAATGACTTTTTTTTTTTTTGGCTAAAATGAAAAAACACGCTCCATAAAGCCGCGCGAGGACCTCCGCCGCAGCAGTCGTGCTGAAATAAGGTCATTTTGATCAGTTTTACCTGCAGGGCCGCATGAACACCATCTCATCTCTCTATCCGCAGGCAGTTGTGTGCTTTCTTCTAATGAAATGCTCTTGCTGAGATGTTTTCTGAGGTTTTTTCCAGCACATGCTGCTCCTGATTTATCTGAATATCTCATCGTCCACGTCATAATAATAGTTGCAGGCTAATAGTTGATATTTTCCAGCTTAACCGTCACAACTGCTTCAGAGAAATAGAAGAAATACATGAGTGATAAAATGAACCTCCTGCTGCTTTCTTTTTCAAACAAAATGTCAGATGTTACTGTCAGAAACATCTTCTATTCATTTCAATAAATCAATGTTTTTAAGTTTTAAGTTTTACGTCACCAGAGTCAGACAGAGAATTTTGCAGTGTTTTGCAGACAATTTATATTTTCTGTTTAATCACACATGTATTAAATGTAGAAGCCTAAATAAATAAATATTTTATCTCAGCAACATTTCTCATTTTCTCATTCAGTAAAGTTGAAATAAAAACAATAATAAATGCTTTATAGACATATTTAAAAAACAACAAATAACTAATAAGAAAACAATAAAAAAGCAATAACTAATAAAAATGACAAACACACACAGACATATTATGTATATATATATATATGTATATAAAATGAAGAATGACTTTAATATTTATCTGATTTTTACATGGTAGACGCACAAACTGAATAAAACATGTGTTTTCTTCTTTCAGTCAAGGCACAGTTGAATAATATTCTTTTAATATACATATTCATATTTCTGAATATATTTTTGTATTGATTTTTACTGTGAGACAGTAACAATGTTCTTCCTCAGTGTTTGTCTTGTTTTCCAGCACTTATATCTAAAACATTCTTAAATTAAGATACATTTACTGGAGAAGCAAAATGACTGAAGATATTAAGACTTGTTTACTGGAAAATTTGTTTGTCAGAAAAATAATCTTATTTTCTCTTTGAATTTAGATTGGCAGATATTTGATCTAGTTTTAATCACTTATAGCAAGTCTTAATATCTTCAGTCATTTTGCTTCTTCTCCAGTAAATGTATCTTGATTTAAGAATGTTTCGATATTTGTGCTGGAAAACAAGACAGAAACACTGAGGAAGAGCATTATTTTTTTGAAGTGCAGTGATTTATGATATTTTATCATTTTTATAAAATATAGATAACATTTATTAAAAGAACATTCTGGCTGTTGCTGGTAAAAAATAACAGGATATGTTTTGTCTCGTGTCTCAAGAATATGTAATATCCTTCAATCTCTTGAATGTAAATGTGAGTTGCAAAACTTGTTGCAAAAGCTGCTCTTTGACCCCTCGTCATCTCACGCATATCTGGCTCATTTCTCAGTGTCTTTCTCTGTGCTTTTCATCGAGCATTCAGTGCTTGATCTAATTATGAGTGAGACGACACCTGAATGATTTATGCCATCAATCTTCCCAACAGGGAATAATGCAAATCGGGGTAATAGAGGTTAGTCGTCATATCTGTAACTGTAATTTATTTTTTTAATGCTTTTGCTGCAGATTACCAGAATCCCTCAAAACTTCACATTTATCTCATAAGACGACTGACAGACAGAATCATTCAAGCCTAAACCTGAAATTAGTCGGGGTCAGGCTGTTCGAGATTCATGAGGAGTTTCTCTTTCCCATTTTCTGATTGTTAATCATATCCAGAGTGAAATTACATGTTGAATCCTCTGTTTTTCCACAGCCGACATTAGATTCTTCTGCACTGTGAAGAGATTATTGTCTTCTGGTACGCATTTAATGATAAATATGCTGATTAATTTCAGCCCAAAATCAGAGTAACTAAAGGGAATTTTTAAAGCTTTGCCCTGATTAATAAAACATGTTCATAAATGTTGGAGCAGGGAACTGCCCTCAGGATTGTCAGTGTTGATCATGAGGACTGGGATATAAATCACTCTGAACTGAGTCTAAACTTTCAGCACTGCACTAGATAGATAGAATGACAGACGGATGGATGGATGGATGGATAGAATGACAGACAGACGGATGGATGGATGGATAGAATGACAGACAGACGGATGGATGGATGGATAGAATGACAGACGGATGGATGGATGGATGGATGGATAGATAG
>NC_137130.1:1425000-1500000 GCF_949319135.1 Squalius cephalus
ATTGCTCTCCGGAGGGACATAATTGTCGCGTGTTGTATTACAGTCTGACACGTTATAACAAATAATACCTCTCCTTTTAAATATTCATGGGCAAATGTTACGGAAAGTCTCCCTCTGCAGAAGCGTCTCTTTAATAATGACTTGGGAGGATGAATTTTCAATTTAAAGCACGACTGGCCATGCTAATGATACTTCACATCGTTCTGCAGAGACTTTTAATTGTGCGCGTCAAACTTCTCTAAAAAGCGATTCCTCTTTCTCACGGTATTTCATTTAAGCGGCTCATATCGTGAGGAATCGTTTGCTTGATCTTTTAAGGTAAAACACTGCAGATTAAAACTTCCTCCGCAGTGGAATATAATGAAAGAAAACTGCAGGAAAGACTTGTTCTGCATGAGCGGCTTCACATTTAAAAATGCAGATTTGCATAACCTCAATTAGACCATCAAATTAATGTCCCCTCACACTTTTAAAATGGGAACGATCCCTTTATGGTCTGAAATATCTCATGCACTTTTTCATCCGAATGAAGGTTGGTCAGGATCCTCTCTGTCCTGCTTCGGGTTTAATGCGGACGAAGTGTTGAAAGAGCAGATCCTGCGTTCATTTATCAGCTGCTTCTGTCCTCTTTTTGTTCACTGGAAGCCAAAAATCCATTCGGCTTTATGATGATACAAGGAATCTGCAATGCCTTCCTTATTAGCTTGCAAATTAACTCCTGAGCGCTTGTGTTTGTTCTAGAATTGCTTATGTAGCACTAAATCTGTTTGGAGAGATTTACTTGCATCAAGTATTCAGCAGTGGAGTGAGTAACAGAGATGAATCGTAACATGTGTAACATGCATGTTTGAAACATTCAGTTGATGTCAGTCGTACATAAAGGTTTTTTTATTTATTAGATTGTGTTTCGGTGTCTTTGCAAACATGCATGCACTACAATCACACTTTATATGAATACCTAAGAAGATCAAGTCTATTTAGAAACAATAAAATACAGTAGCGTGATATGAGCGCGTTAAATCGAACTAAACTGATCTTCAGGGTTTTATGTCTAGCAAAATACTGTAATATTTCTTGTAAAATAAAGACTGTCACTCCTTGACATTTTGACAATGAGAGATTTGTTCTACTGGAGGTCAAACATCCATTAGTCCAGTTGCATTTTCTGTGTGGTCTCAGAGTTTTGTATGTCACGAAATACCATATAAAGACAAACTTAAAGTCACTATGAAATCAAAATGGACAATTTGTTGTTTTAATGGAATATTGCAGGATTATTTATCCGTGCACATTATTATTGTGTGAAATTTATGTGCTTCATAATCTTGAATCAGATTATCTTTCCCTCCCTCTTGCAACATCTCTTCTCTTATGTCTTCAGAACCTGTCAATCAAATGAGGTCCACTAATAGCAAACCACAACCATCCAATCAATTCCCCACAGACAAAATCAAGCCCCGCCCACATTTGTTCTTGTTCCTGAAGCGTTTTACTCTACGACACAATAGAGAAGAAAAGAATATTGCAACTTCTGTTTAATGCTGATTTTAATTGGGCAGAAACTCTCAAACGTCTCTGACCATAAAGCTAACTCTGTTGATATTCTGAGATCTGCAGAAAGGAGCTCGGGACACTAGAAAGCTTCTGACGAGAGTAAATCGACTTTGCCCTCCATGCACAACCTTTTAATGAAGTCTCTGGAGAGTCCCAGAAACACGAGGAGCCACGGGGGAGCCGTGCTGCACAACACTGCTTTATGCTATATGTGAAGTATAGTACAGCATACTTCTAGTACTTTATTACTTTATCTGATTCTGAGTAATAACAATATCTTTTTTCAGAGCTGCTTTACTGCAGAGCTGGAATTAGTCTCATATTTGATGAAGTTTGCATCAGTGATTCTGTTATTTTCCTGTTTATCTCTGTGAAGCTGCTTTGAAACTATCTATATTGTATAAGAAGCTATAAAGGTGACTTATAAAAATTATTTTCTTAAGAATATACTCAACTCTTTTCCTGCTAGCGTTTTTTTTTTTTAAACATGCAATGTATCAAAAGAACAGAGCCTCTGCTTTTAAACAAAAACTGCTGGGTTGTTTCAACCCAACTTTGGGTCAAATGTGGGCAAACCCAGCCGTTGGGTTACATTTTTAAATTAAAATTTTTAACCCAACGTTTGGGTTTGTCCATATTTGACCCAAAATTGGGTTAAAACAACCCAACATTTTTTTAGAGTGGCATTTTATTCCAACTTTATGCATTCTTTTTCTTTTTCTTTTTTTAATCAACATTTGAATGTGGTTAAGTTTCATAAAAAAGCAACATTTTGAACAAAAATCTGAGAAAATCATGTTTTTGTCAAAGACTGTGTCCGGATGGGATTCAGAGCGATGATCAAACACAGATGGAGTCGATCGAGTCCCTCAAAGCATCAGTCGTTTCCTCTTCATGGGTTCAACATTTCATTCAGTAACGTCACGCAGTTTTGATTTATATGTTGTTGAATCGTGTTATTTTACATGTGCGTCAGCAATGCTTCTATCGCTCGTTTCTGCTTCTTCTTAACCTGTGTTTTGATCCAGAGATTCAGTACTCTTTCAGAAGATGTGTAATAGCGCCCCCTACCGTTTAACAGTGAAAACACGGATTGCCGGAAAATTCTGTCAGTGGCGAAGAAAGAGTTAAAGGGTTAGTTCACCCAAAAATGAAAAATTCTGTCAGTAATTACTCTCCCTCATGTTGTTCCAACCCCGTAAGACTTTCGTTCATCTTCGAAACACAAATTAAGATATTTTTGATGAAATCTGAGAGCTGTCTCACTCCTCCATAAGCTTCTAGGCAATTTTATTCTGCCGGTCAAAAAAAGTTAGTAAAAACATTGTTAAAATAGTCCAAGTGACTACAGTGGCTCAACCTTAAGTTTATCAAGCGACAAGAATACTTTTTGTCCGCAAAAAAAACAAAACAAAAATAACAACTTTATTCAACTCTTCATTTTCTTCTGTGTGTGCCTCTGACGTGAGTTCACGAGACGCATGCGCGAGAACTGAGAAGATGACGCAGATGGGTCTCGTTGTAGTGTTTTAAATGGTTCTAAAGTGTGCATTCCCTGGATGTCCGAATAATGAGAAACCAACAAGAAAACGTAAACGTGCCTTACCAATGCTACAAAATGAATGGCTTACCTTTCACACTTTCCCATCAAATGATTGTGAGCGGCATCTTCTCAGTTCTCGCGCATGCGTCTCGTGAACTCATGTCAGAGGCACACACAGAAGAAAATGAAGAGTTGAATGTTATTTTTGTTTTGTTTTTTTGCGCACAAAAAGTATTCTTGTCGCTTGATAAACTTAAGGTTGAGCCACTGTAGTCACTTAGAGATCTACTCACACTGTAGTGAGACAGCTCTCAGATTTCATCAAAAATATGAAATGATCACACGTTGATCTGATTGGTTACAAGGTAGTTTGTGACGTCAGAAACACCAACGATTTCAAAGCGAAATGTCTTTGGTTCACTGCAGGTTTAAGGACAAAATACTCAGCAGTGGTGTCGACTTATGAATTTACACATGGTTTGTCTTAAAGCAGATTAAAAAGTCAAGTCAAGTCATCCTCATTAATATTGCGCTTTAAACAATGTAGATTGTTTCAAAGCAGCTTAGTTTCAAAAACACCTAAACAACATTAAAAACTTGATTTTAACCACGGGGGACTTTAACTGAATGTTATTTGCAATTAAATAAAACAAATCTTGAAAGAGCTCTCTGCCTTTCTATCACAGAACAACCTACTTGATGAAAACCAGTGTGGCTTGACCATTTCTGAAACTCTGCAGCTGGCGAGAGCAAACTCCAGGTTATCTGTCTTATTCAACTAGACGCGTCAGATCTTTCAAGGTTTCATCTGAGTCACATCAGCTAATCACAGGAGTGCCTCAAGGTTCAGTGCTCGGCCCTCTTCTTTTCTCCATTTACACAACTTCACAAGGCATATGACTTCTCCAGATGACATGCAGCACTATCTGTCCTTCTAACCTAATGATCACACTGTCTTAGCTCGTATTTCTGCCTGCCTTTCAGACATTTATGCCTGGATGAAGGAGCATCATCTACATCTCCTTGTAATTCGCATCAGTTTACATTTACATTTATTCATTTAGCTGACGCTTTTATCCAAAGCGACTTACAATTGCTATATATGTCAGAGGTCGCACGCCTCTGGAGCAACTAGGGGTTAAGTGTCTTGCTCAGGGACACATTGGTGTCTCACAGTGGATTCGAACCCGGGTCTCTCACACCAAAGGCATGTGTCTTATCCATTGCGCCACACCACCCCGTTGACCAAAACATCACTGTACGCCTGGGGTCCACAACACTAACACCAACCAGGATTGTTCAGGACAGCATCGAAGCCAGGGGTTGTGTTTGACGACCAACAAAATTACTTAGATATCAAGCACTGTTTCTTGAAAAAATTTATCAAAATTAAGTTTGTGCTTGAAAACAAGAAAAAAGTTGAAGAGCTATTTATGCTGCAAAGTAAACAAAAGGCTTTTCAACGGATATTTAGTGAAATTCCAGAAGGAACTAAATGAAAATGGTAATATTTTTTAATGCAATTCAGTGTGAGCCCACTAAACTATGGAAGCTTGTTTCCTCCGCCACAGAATAAAACATTTGAAAGATAATTGCTACTTTTATCTCACAATTGCGAGTTTATATCTCACAATTCTGACATCTTTTCTATAAAGTTTTATAGAAGTCACTTTTATAAAGTCCAGTTCTAAGGAAATTCTCAGAATTGTAAGTTATCTCACAATTCTGACTTTATAACATGCAATTGCGACTTGAAAAAAAAAAAAAATTCAATCAGAATTGGGAGTTTAGCCAATATCTCAGAATTCTGATTTTATAATAACTCGCAACTGCAATTTTATATCAATTTTATATTTTAGACCGATCGGTTTATGTCATCAAAGTACCGCGAGAGCGAATGGAGAGTAGACGGCTCCTTATGCTTTTGAATTGCTCTCGCGGTACTTTGATGACATAAACCGATCGGTCTGTGCAAGTCGAACAAGCCTATTAAATAGCTTTGCGCGCGGATCAGCAGCGTCACGTGATGATGTCAGGTAACTGCAGCTACCTGAGGACACCAAACATCGACGTCAATCTCGTTTTGTTTTCTTTGCTCCTTATCATTTCTTTCTTTAACTTGGAATACCGTGGTATGTAGGCTATTTTTATTTAAAACATTATTGATTTAGTGTAACACAAAACTAGCCCATCACAAGACATCATCGATCAATACCTGATTACAATATCCGAGGAGAATTATACCTAAATGCAATCAATACCTGAAGACAATCAAATCAACACCTGAGGATAATCAATACCTGACGACCAAGAATCCCTGTAAGTAACCAAACTTCTGTAACCCTGCAGCTGGATGTTATTTTCCATAAATATGATGAAGCCTTCAGAGTGAGTGTGTGTTGTTCAGTGAGTGTGTGTTGTTCAGCTGTTGACCAGCAGAGGTCAGCGTGACATAGGAAGTGTGATCCATGAATACTGAAGGAGACCGGGGCATGTTGTCACAATGGGCACATAACATTAAACAGCATATTGTTGGATTTTAAACGAAGTGTAAACAGTAAAACTATTATAAAGTACAAAACAGTTATGGATCATACAATACAGATTCAACCAAACTCAAAATTACTGCGATCATGTGACAACAAGCCCAGATCTCCAGGAACACATTATGGCACAATGCATGTGAAATCAACTTTGTTCCCAGAATATTTTATGAGAATTAGGTTCTGAACTACAGTGTTTTTAAGGAAGCACTTTTGAAACAAGTTTCCCATAATAGACTGATATTGCTGGGTCTTTATTGTTAAAATAGTCACGATTCTTAGTGTTTTAACAGTTAACGCTTTTAGAGTAATACCATGAAGTTTTAGTCATGCATTTAATTCACTAACACAGGATAACTTTAAAACATGAACTTGAAATTTTGACTGGATTTTGTCTGTCAGAAAGTGTTGCTGACATACAGTTTTAACTGTTTATTTATTAAATGCAATAAGCGGCTTGAGGTTGTGTGTCATGGTTATTTCACAGAAGGTAGAAAATACTCTGAATACTGAAATGCAAAAATCCATTTTATAGTCTTTGAGGAACATGACAGCGGAAGTAAAGACGGGTCTCGTTGTCTGTTGTGTTGTCTTTGGCTGCTGGTCTTTTCTTGGCAGGACTGTGGAGGAGGAAAGAAGTTGAGCTTTTCACCGTTTACTCTTTGATTCCCATGGGAATCATCTCACGAGTTTCCTCAGTATCGCCACTCTTATCTGTGTCAGATAGTCTAGTCTCACACAAGTTTAAGCATTCATATAGTGGAGATCGGGGCTAGTTGTCACACTTTTTACACCAGGAATATTCTTAAAATTTTGACTGCAAAAATTCATGTTGACACTTTATGGGCACCTTTTATTAAAGCTTTTTTATACAATAACGAAGCACAAAACAAAATCATTTAGTTATTGTAGAAAATGACATCATGCAAAACATGTGATGACTTTCCCCATCATGAAATTTAAAGTATTTAGGCTTAAATTTGGATTACACAGTTTTAGTAATATTACAAGGGTTTAGTAATAAGCTAATGTGATGTTTATTTCATGCATAAATAATATTATGCATGACATGCATAAATGAAACTAATAAACTTATAATGTTTTAAATCCACAATAACCAGGTCTATATACAGTATTTATCATAAGTAAATCCAGTTGGTTTCAGTCTCATATGTTTCAACTAATTGTGTATTGCTTGTTCCACAGCTACCTATATTTTAATAATTGTCATACTTTTTAACTGAACAAATGTATGCTGATACTGAACCATTTGAATAAATGTGTTTTGATCAAATGTAATAGATGCAAATAGTTCATAATAAACTACCCAGTGTTTTGTTGAGTGCAGAAACCTGATTAATGTATGCATGACTGACATGCATAGAAATTTCATTTCAGTTCTAATGTATAAATCTTAAATTTGTGACAGCCAGGTTGCATTGGATTCCTGGTGTGTTTAAGTGCTTTATTGCCTTTCACTTTGAAAGTTCAGGCACTATGCAAACGTTCTTTCTCTTAGATAAGTGTAGGTAGACGTTACTAACCTCCTCCTTCAAGTTGGAGAAATATAACCTGCTGTGTCTCAGGCGCTATAAATTAGGACAGGCTTTGAAGTCGCGGTCCCACGAGTCAATATCCTTTGACCTTTGCTGGTTTTCCTGGAGATTCCCTCATAAGTCAAGACAAATGCTCTCTGGGTTTGGAGAGGTTTAAAGGGGATCTTTTCCTGGACGCTTGTTTTGTCGCCGGGTGTAAATGGTGTAGATTTGGGCATGATATTTCAAACTCAATTGCTGATTTTAGATGGCATAACAATGTAATTTATGTTAGGGATGCACCGATATGAAAATTTTAGTCGATACCAATAACCGATAATTTTTTATATTTGAAAGCCGATAACCAATATATTGGGTGATAAATCTAAATCCAAATTTTTATATATTTTTATATATTTTTGAGTGTCTGATTACAAAAGCAAATGTCTCATTAAAAGCCACATCCCAAAAACATAATTATAATGTTCTCATAATACTTTTATGAAAGACTTGCGCTGCACATGTTGCACTTTCCTGTATTTTCCTTTTCAAAGTGATTTTAATCATATTTTAATATCGGCCAAATTTTCTTATTAGCCGATAACATAAAAAAAATGACATATTTCGGCCAATACCGATAATATGGTGGCAAGTATTTCATGCATCCCTAATTTATGTATCTTTTACTTATGTATTCGAGGTTGTGGTCATTGTATACACACTGAAGAGGTTGTGCATGACCATTAGAGTCAAGTCACATTTATTTATACATCGCTTTATTCACAATACAGATTCAAAGCAGCTTCACAGTAGTACAACTGAGAAGTGCTTGTACTTTATTGTTGATGCATAACATGTCCAAGAGCTTTTTTTTAATCAACATGTTGTCTTTGGCTTCACTGTTTCCTCCTGTTGTGTTGAAGGTCAATTTGACCCACACTAGATTTTAAAACCGCTTGAAACACTGGTTAAACTCTTTATTTCGGCTTGACATTTGGTGGCTTTTTCTCAATTAGAGTCATGAATCTGCATGCAAATTTTTGACACATAGATGTGTTTTGGAAAGGTTTAAACCAAATTTTGGTTGCATCAATTGTGTTGGGATCAAATTGATTGGTTTCCATGCATTTCACCCAAAATCAACAGCAAGGTCGTGTAAAAATACAAAGCAGAAAATGTTTATTGTAGGTTGCCTAAGATTAATATATGAAATATATGAGAAATTTAAAGCCTGAAACAGAAGACTCGTCTTTTGAATCATCCAAGGAGATTTTGCTATTTCTTCATCTATTTCACAGTCAAAAGATCTGTGAAATTATGTTTTTGTTTAATTTTTTGGATCGCAGTCTGTTGCACAACTGAAAATAAGTTTTACCCTGACAAGGGTTTGAGAAGCAGAGATAAAAGCTTTTGACACTAGTTTTATTTTGTGTCTGTGCAAGTAATTTTAGTCAATAGTCAATAATTGTATCCCTTAAAACTCACATTTGATCACCAAAATAACATATTTAATCTTTAGAAAATAATATCTTCATGCCTTAAAATATCTTGAATGTAACTTGACACCCTCGCCTCATCTAGTATACGTGGTTCTATGAATATGCAAATGAGCCCCGCCTCCACTCACTCACTCAGATCAGAGATCCACTGGTTGACGATCACACGTTGATCTGATTGGTTACAAGGTCGTTTGTGACGTCAGAAACACCAGCGATTTCAAAGCGTGTTTTTGAGACTGTCTTTGGTTCACTGCAGTTTTAAGGAGGAAATACTCAGCAATGCTGTCGACTTATGAATTTACACATGCTTTGTCTTAAAGCGTATTAAAAACATAAGAACATTTTGGTAGTCTTCATATTAAGTTATGAAATGTTATTTCTTAATTGATCATTTGAAAAACATATTTAAAAAACTAAATTCTTGGTTATGCGAAAGTTAAAGAAACATTCCATTTTATCATTGCACAAACATTATGAGAATGTTACATTGGAATGTTCTTTGAACATTCTGAAACAAGTAACATTTAAAAAATCTCAGATGAATGTCCAACTAAAATGTTCCAGAATAAAATATTCCATGAACAATGTATTAATAACATTTCTGCGTTCATGTTTTGAAAACATCATAACTTTGAACGTTCTATTAACGTTACTGGAAGAACGTTTGTTCATAACTTTGAGAGAACCTTGTCAGAACGTTCTGTGAAAACTGTAATATTCAAAAGACTAATTGCATCATTCAAGCCTTTAGATCTTTTGTTTTCTAAGACCTTGAGCGACATAAGTTCAGCCATGTGTGTCCAAGCATTTAACTGGTCATGTGTGTATCTTGTGTTGTCAAACAAAGCACCAGTTACAACAGGCGTTTGAATCATTTGGGTTGATCTGGGCGTCACACACTCCTGTGGGGACACACACTCCTGTGGAGACATAAACATGCAGGACAAGCTCTGACGTTTCCCACTCACACCCTTTCACTTCTCCAGATTAGGTCATCAACCCAGCGTTAGATTAGGAGAGTCTCGGGGAAGTTCAGGCTCAGCTAGACTTCCTTCTTATGACATAAAGCAGGCGGGTTAGTGGTACGTCTGTTTTCAATGGCATCTTAGTTAGCGGAAAAGATGAAACACAGACATGCATTTGGCTTTGGCCTTGGCGCTGTCGGAAGATCAGAAGGAAAAAGTGGATCAGTGCTAAAAGTTTTTAAAGTGCTTTCTGTCCTCCTGTGACGTATATCTTCATGACCCCTTCAAATTTGTTGGATAAAACTCAATTGAACGTACACTACTGGTCAAAAGTTTGGAATAATTCCGATTTTTTTAAATGTTTTTGTCTCATGCTAAGCAACTCTACATTTATTTGATCAAAAATACAGTAAAAATTGTGAAATATTATTACAATTTAATATAATAAAATATATAGTAAAGTGTAATTTATTCCTGTGATCAAAGCTGAATTTTCAGCATCATTACTCCAGTGTCACATGATCCTTCAGAAATCACTCTAATATGATGATTTGATGATCAAGAAACATTTATGATTATTATCAGTGTTGAAAACAGTTGTGCTGTATGTATGCGTGTATATATATATATATATATATATATATATATATATATATATATATATATATATATATATATATATATATATATAATTCCTTAATTTTATTGCCAGAAAAAATGTAATACACAAAATTGTTTTTATAATAAAAAATTTAATTAATAATTTATTTTTATTTTTATGAATTCAATTAATCAGACATTCTTTTTAAATATTAAAATGTAATTAAACCATTAAAATGGAACCCTGAAAACATATTTCATATCATATTAAGCATTTAATTTTTGTTAAACTTTTAATAAACTGTTGTTCAATTTTATAAGTTTCATGATTTAAATTAATTAGACATGCTTTTTGATTACTAAAATTTTATTTAACCATTTAAGTAGAGTCCAAAAAAAAAAAAAAAATCGGAATTTAAAAAAAAAAAAAAAAAATATATATATTAATTGTAATTTGGAAAAAAATAAAAATGTCATTTGGGAAAAAATAAAAATGTCATTTTGGAAAAAATAAAAATGTCATTTGGGAAAAAATAAAAATGTCATTTTGGAAAAAATAAAAATGTTATTTGGGAAAAAATTTGGTAAAAAATAAAAGGGATTTCCCAGGGCCCTACAGAAACATCAAACCCTGGTCCGCAGTAAGTGTGTGTGTCGCTGTCTGTCCCCCCTGTTGGTCAGTAATGACACACTGTCTCCTGAAGCGAGCTGATCAGTGTGTGTCGGAGCTGATGTGGTGTTTCTGCTGGATTTATGAGGTGGGACGTGTCTCTGTGTGTCTGCATGCAGTCTCTGATCTGCATCTTAATGAGCTCTGCAAACGCTGAGGTCAAGGCCGTTTAACCCTTCGGCAGCTGCTGTTACCATAGCGATAAACATGATGCGAGTTTCCCTCAGACCCGCGGCCGGATGTGATGAGGAGGACGAGTTAAGATCGTCGCCATCCTGTGTTAAAGATCTGCTTTCTTGTCTTCATGTCGAGCTTTGATGTCCATAATCTGCAGATTTTCCCTCAGAGGGTCTCAATTGCTTACTAAAAAAAAAAAAATAATTTTTAATTTGCATGCAGTCATCACAATTAATTCACAATATGGTCAAAAATATATATTTTTTAGACCAAATATTAAACTGAAAGGGCTTATATGTGACCCTGGATCACAAAACCAGTCTCGAGTCGCACGGGTTTATCTGTGGCAATAGCCAACAATACATTATATGGGTCAAAATGATCAATTTTTCTTTTATGCCAAAAATCATTAGGATATTAAGTAAAGATCATGTTCCATGAAGATATTTAGTAAATTTCCTACCGTAAATATATAAAACATTTATTTTTGTGAGTGAATGCAGCACAATCGGCAACATAAATGAACAACTTTAAAAGAGATTTTCTCAATGTTTCGATTTTTTTGCACTCTCAGATTCCAGATTTTCATATAGTTTCAAATCAGCTTTCAGATGATATATAAATCTCAGTTTCAAAAAACTGACCCATGTGACTGGTTTTGTGGTGCAGGGTCACGTATAGTTGTTGTTTTTATATTGTTGTCAGAAAATATTGTTTATTTAATGAAGTTTTATTGTTATTACTCTTTTTTGCCATGAAAATAGACTTTGCTGCTAATAATATGGCGTTAAAAAATAAATAAAATGCATGCATGAATGAATGTAACTATAACTGCATTAAGTTAGTTAGGAAGTATTGTTTATCCAGTTCCTTCAGCGAGAATGCTCATAAATACTTACAAACATTTTACTATGAAATATTTCTATCCCTAAAAGTAAAAACTCAATATCACTGCGTTTTCACTGTCCTTTATGCAGTGAGAATAGACATAAACAATACCTAAAAACATGATCTTCAAGGTAAAGTTTTACCATGAAAAACTCAGGACGGTAAATGCATTCTTGAGAGAATCTAAATCTGTAAATCTGAGACCGAACCGAAGTTAGGCACGGTTTTCTTCCGCTGTACAAACACCTCTGAGATGGCAGGTTGTTACTCTACACTGGAAGAGCTTCTGGTAGCATTTGTTCTTCATTAGCAGTCAGTGTTCACGGTGTTCACTCGCACCCCGGAGAGTTTGTTTTGCGCAGTCGTTTCAGCCGTTAACCCTAAACCTTCCCGTCTCTGACCCGAAATCCAGAGCAATCTCAAACTAACACTTTTCAAATTAGACATCTTGATGGTTTATGGTGGTCATAAATAGCTTAAGTTCAGGAACAGCTTGCGGTTTAGTACTGTAGACTCAGTAATGTGTGGTTATACGGTGTGTCGATCGCCAGGATTGTGAGGTAATGAAGGCTTGAGTTTCCTCATCTGCAGTGACTCTGACTCCAGATCAGGCCAGTTTCTGTGCGAGGGCGAGACTTTAAAACAGATCTTGAGCACTTCTGCATGTTTTATTCTCATTTAGAAGTGGCTTTGAATGTGAGCATTATGGAAGTAAAATAATGCCAAATGTTTTTGAAACAAAAAAGCCAGTTGAATTGTACTACTTGGAAAAAAAGGCATTGCATTAACCATGCTTGCATTGTATTTTTAAAGCTTGCATTTTTATGGGCTGAAATTCAACATGGTTGAATATTTAAGATGTGAATATTTCTATTTAAAACATTTCAAACACATTTTCATTATTAAAAATTAAATAATCCATATTCACCTTTCATATTTCACTTCCAAAATATTGTTAAAACTGTTAAAAATACAACCTATAATATTCAACAGGCAATTTTCGGTCCATTTTATTTCACTTCCACAAATTCAGTGGTTCAAATTCGACAGAGAATTCAACATTGACATCCAGGAACTGCAGGAAAAGCAGTAGATTACCGATCATACTCTCCATCTGCTGTTGGTCGACCTCACCAGCAGGGGGTGCAAAAGCGCGTGTTGTAGACGAAGACCAGCAACAGTTCGATCAGAGAATGTCTAATAAGGGGAGAACTTCCACTCTCAGTAAACTTCCGGCTTCTGAACTGGTTGCAGTTCCACTCTGGCTCCACATGAGGGCGCTCACAGGACGAGTGCAGTTCCACTCTGGCTCCACATGAGGGCGCTCACAGGACGAGTGCAGTTCCACTCTGGCTCCACATGAGGGCGCTCACAGGATGAGTGCAGGATGAATGGAGGTCTATGGCGCTATACCCCTAAAAATCCACTTTTCTCTGGATATAATTTTTTGTCTAGTAATTTGAATGTTGTATTCGAAAGGAGATGCAAAGAAATTACACATTGCTGGGTGTTAGATTTTTTAGAGTCACTAATTTGCTTTAAAAAGTCTTTTAAAATGTCAATGACGTCATACACATCGTACGACCACAGATACTGCTTTACGGCAATCCTTCAGTCACTTTGGTGCTTTCAGCTCTGCACTTTCTTTTCTCTCGAGGCATCGACAACACAGCTGACACAGGCAAACACACAACACAGCTGACACAGGCAAACACACAACACAGCTGACATAGGTAAACACACAACACAGCTGACACAGGGAAACACACAACACAGCTGACACAGGTAAACACACAACACAGACACAGGTAAACACACAACACAGCTGACACAGGCAAACACACAACACAGCTGACACAGGGAAACACAACACAGCTGACACAGGCAAACACACAACACAGCTGACACAACACAGCTGACACAGGGAAACACACAACACAGCTGACACAGGGAAACACACAACACAGCTGACACAGGTAAACACACAACACAGCTGACACAGGGAAACACACAACACAGCTGACACAGGTAAACACACAACACAGCTGACACAGGCAAACACACAACACAGCTGACACAGGGAAACACACAACACAGCTGACACAGGCAAACACACAACACAGCTGACACAGGCAAACACACAACACAGCTGACACAGGCAAACACACAACACAGCTGACACAGGCAAACACACAACACAGCTGACACAGGCAAACACACAACACAGCTGACACAGGCAAACACACAACACAGCTGACACAGGGAAACACACAACACAGCTGACACAGGCAAACACACAACACAGCTGACACAGGCAAACACACAACACAGCTGACACAGGCAAACACACAACACAGCTGACACAGGCAAACACACAACACAGCTGACACAGGGAAACACACAACACAGCTGACACAGGCAAACACACAACACAGCTGACACAGGCAAACACACAACACAGCTGACACAGGCAAACACACAACACAGCTGACACAGGCAAACACACAACACAGCTGACACAGGCAAACACACAACACAGCTGACACAGGCAAACACACAACACAGCTGACACAGGCAAACACACAACACAGCTGACACAGGCAAACACACAACACAGCTGACACAGGGAAACACACAACACAGCTGACACAGGCAAACACACAACACAGCTGACACAGGGAAACACACAACACAGCTGACACAGGCAAACACACAACACAGCTGACACAGGCAAACACACAACACAGCTGACACAGGGAAACACACAACACAGCTGACACAGGCAAACACACAACACAGCTGACACAGGCAAACACACAACACAGCTGACACAGGGAAACACACAACACAGCTGACACAGGGAAACACACAACACAGCTGACACAGGGAAACACACAACACAGCTGACACAGGGAAACACACAACACAGCTGACACAGGCAAACACACAACACAGCTGACACAGGTAAACACACAACACAGCTGACACAGGCAAACACACAACACAGCTGACACAGGCAAACACACAACACAGCTGACACAGGGAAACACACAACACAGCTGACACAGGGAAACACACAACACAGCTGACACAGGGAAACACACAACACAGCTGACACAGGCAAACACACAACACAGCTGACACAGGGAAACACACAACACAGCTGACACAACACAGCTGACACAGGTAAACACACAACACAGCTGACACAGGGAAACACACAACACAGCTGACACAGGCAAACACACAACACAGCTGACACAGGGAAACACACAACACAGCTGACACAGGTAAACACACAACACAGCCGACACAGGTAAACACACAACACAGCTGACACAGGGAAACACACAACACAGCTGACACAGGGAAACACACAACACAGCTGACACAGGGAAACACACAACACAGCTGACACAGGTAAACACACAACACAGCCGACACAGGTAAACACACAACACAGCTGACACAGGGAAACACACAACACAGCTGACACAGGCAAACACACAACACAGCTGACACAGGGAAACACACAACACAGCTGACACAGGGAAACACACAACACAGCTGACACAGGGAAACACACAACACAGCTGACACAGGCAAACACACAACACAGCTGACACAGGGAAACACACAACACAGCTGACACAGGTAAACACACAACACAGCTGACACAGGTAAACACACAACACAGCTGACACAGGCAAACACACAACACAGCTGACACAGGCAAACACACAACACAGCTGACACAGGGAAACACACAACACAGCTGACACAGGGAAACACACAACACAGCTGACACAGGCAAACACACAACACAGCTGACACAGGTAAACACACAACACAGCTGACACAGGCAAACACACAACACAGCTGACACAGGGAAACACACAACACAGCTGACACAGGCAAACACACAACACAGCTGACACAGGTAAACACACAACACAGCTGACACAGGCAAACACACAACACAGCTGACACAGGGAAACACACAACACAGCTGACACAGGCAAACACACAACACAGCTGACACAGGGAAACACACAACACAGCTGACACAGGCAAACACACAACACAGCTGACACAGGGAAACACACAACACAGCTGACACAGGGAAACACACAACACAGCTGACACAGGTAAACACACAACACAGCCGACACAGGTAAACACACAACACAGCCGACACAGGTAAACACACAACACAGCCGACACAGGCAAACACACAACACAGCTGACACAGGCAAACACACAACACAGCTGACACAGGGAAACACACGTGCTAGAAGAGCACACACACACACACACACACACACACACACACACACACACACACACACACACACACACACACACACACACACACGATGCCATCAAGCGGTATCTCTGGTCGTAATCAGTCCTTCACTGACCAATCAGCGTTCATTAGCAGAATGCTAGCGTGTTATGGGCAACAACAACTCAACCTGTAAGAAATCGAAAGGACATAAGGACTCATTCATTCAACTTTCGACCTATAACCCATGTTGAACTTGCAAAACCTACAATCAAATCTGAGATATCTCAACAGCAATCGGGTGAAAGAGACAAATTTAGCCGTCTAGCTCCATAGACTCCCATTAATTTTGTACTCATGGGCGATCGCCCCTAGTGGAGCTCCGGTGGAACTACAACCAACATTCGGTACAATAGGACTTAATAGGGAGTGGCCAGGCTCTCCGTAGACGGGCTCTGATTAGAGCAAGCCATTCATTCATAAAAACTCATTTACAGCAATGTAAGTGTATTTGTGATTATTATGACGGCTTTTTTTATGTTAAATTCAGTTTCTTCACGGTTACTTTTCCTGTGTAGCCTACATGCATCTCTCTCTACCGTGAACAAGATTATAATGTTATTCCCCCGATGCGGATGTACAGATCCAATGTTACATGCAAGCCCTAAAAATACAATGCATTAAAATGCAAGCATGGTTAATGCAATGCATATTTTTTTTCAAGCAGTGCAATTCAACTGGCTTTTTTGTTTCAAAAACATTTGGCATTATTTTACTTCCATAGAGCATGTAATGAACTAAAGTTCCAGAAAACCCAGTGCAGGGTCCGGTTGCACCAGCTGTGTGTACTTTAAACAATAAATAAATAAATAAATAAAAATTCCCTTTATGTTGCAAATACAAAACTACAAACAAATATTTGTTTCCGTTGCCGCATTAAACTAGCTGAAGCGCAACTCAATGGATCCATGAAATATTTACGGAAGCCTCCAACCCGGAGTAAACGTTGGATCAATGAATTAATCAATAAGCTCATGTTTTACTTGACAAACTTCAATAACATTTTAAGAGAGTGAATTTATGATTTTCAATGGCATCCTCCATGTGCATGCCAAATAAAAATCAATCATAATAAATAAAATGTCAGTATTTTACTGTCAAATACAGTTTCTGAATGTTATTTACATTTAAAGGGGGGGTGAAATGCTCATTTTCACTCAATCTCCTGTTAATCTTGAGTATCTATAGAGTAATATTGCATCTTTCATATCTCCAAAAAGTCTTTTGTTTTATTAAATTTTTAACATAAAGATAGGCTGTACCGAGTCTTTCCGGAAAAAAACGAGCGGCTGGGGGCGGGCCGTGTGGGCGAAGCTTAGCTGTGCTAACGCGCCGAGCTAGTGACAACACACAGAGACATTTGTTCAACAAACAGTTTTACTCACCGTCCGGTTCCAACGCACGACCGCGAACCTTTATCATTGTGACTGCTCGATCCTTAAGCATTAGACGATCTGCAAATCCGTCGATCTGGGCTTTGTTTATAAAACAATCATCGTCGAAATGCAGGGAACAACAGTCTTACACAACTCCGTTTATGCTCAGGAAAACAAACTCCATCCACTGGTGCCTTAACGCCGGGTTCTTTGGGAATCTGTGCAGGGTTGTCTTGCCCTGGCAACCAAAAACACACTTCTTTGGTGACATTGACTTCCCAAAAGCCGGGCAGGGCGCTTTGATGGCGAACCGCTTTCACTCTCTTGCTCTGGTCTACGAGTGCGCGTGCGGCCGCGATCTTACCGGAGAAGTGCCCTTAGGACCCATATAAGGAAATTCCGCCCTATCTTACGTAAGACAGAGACATACTCGAAAAAAACTTTCCGAAACTTGTGACAAACCGGAAGGAGTATTTTTGGAACAAAAATACTCCTTCAAACGTACAACTTAGTTTTTGAAACTTTGTCCATGTTTAGCATGGGAATCCAACTCTTTACCAGTGTAAAAAACTCAGTATGCATGAAATAGCATTTCACCCCCCCTTTAAACATGCTTATAATACTTCTTATATTTCATGATTAAGCAGGATAAATCACAGCATTTCAGCAACTTCTGCTCACTAAATGAAGGCTGCTATTGGATGATTGACGGTAAACATCATGTTACGTGACTACGCATTACTTTACCTAGAGCTTACTTACTAGTTACAAACTTGGTAGTGGTTACTAAACATCTAGTGTGGACTTTAAGATCCAATGTAAGTGAACTTACGAACGGCTTCAGATCTACTCAGATGCACGTTGTATTTCAACGGATGTAATCAAGTGCACACAGTCGACTTCTGGTTTCAATAAGCAACGTTTTTGCATGCTTATTAACATATTGTTTTATAAACTCCAAGTCACATCAAAGTCTCATATTGTAGATTTAATTTCACTGAGTGGTTGCAAAAAAATAAATAAAATCTCATAGTCCAAAACAGTGTAGACTTGATCTGAAGCGCTCCACATCTGTGTTTGTCTAGTCTCTCTGTTGGTTTAATCGAGTCTCTATCCTGAGTTCTCCTGAGTGTGTGTGTGTGTGTGTGTGTGTGTGTGTGTGTGTGTGTGTGTGTGTGTGTGTGTGTGTGTGTGTGTGTGTGTGTGTGTGTGTGTGTGTGTGTGTGTGTGAGCAGCTGTGTTGACACAGATAACTGTACAGAAGGACACAGGGTCCTCATTGAGTCGCCAGGTGTTTTACTCAAACATTTGTGAACTATTCTAGAACCTGACAGAAATCTAGTGTTGGGTTCACTAGATGTATTGCTTCTGCTTGTATTATTCTCACTGGATTAAAGCATTCATGCACTTTTATGTTTCTTCTCAGTCTCTTTAGGACGATCAGTGGTTCGGTCATGAATGGCTCTTTGTATATGATTCTTTGGACGCACATTATTGGGTTATGTTGTCCTGTCCTCAAACACTCGCTGGAACAGGAGCAAATACTGTAATAATTCTGCCTGGTCTTAGATGAGCCGACCAAACGAATACACTCATCACTGTGTGTCCATTTTTATGTATGTATTTATTTGTTTAAATTAAGTATTTAAATTATTTTTTATTAAGTTTTTATATAATTGTAATTATTTATGTAGTTATTTGAAATTATGTATTTATTTAATTACAATTTTTAATTATTTATTTACTTTGATTCATTTTTATTAATTTTATTTAATTTCATTTAGATTTAATTGAATTAGTATTGTTATTTTATCTATTTATAATTTTATTATGTATGTAATCATTTATTTAATTACATTTTTATTTAATTGAGTTTTTTTACTTATTTGTTTAATTTTATTTATTTATTTGATTATGTATTTAATTTATGTAATTTATTTATTTTTATTATTTATTTTATTTTTCTATTTTTTTCTCTGCCGTTCATAGAGAGAGAGAGAGAGAGAGAGAGAGAGAGAGAGAGAGAGAGAGAGAGAGAGAGAGAGAGAGAGAGATTGATTTAGAATGCCACAAAGCAGTCGAGTCGAGAACATGTTTTCACATGACTTAGAGACTTAGTTTCCATGACCTACAAAGTCCTCAATAGAGGGATTTACAGTGTTTACCTCGTTTAGTTTCTTAGAGATTTGAGAAACAAACTTTGCCTTTTTTAATGCTATGGTTCCAGTAATCAGGTTTTCACAGTGTTGGTTCTTTAGCATAACTTTGAATTTTGTAGATTCTTATTAATCAACATGTTGTCATGTAAACCACAGCTTTACTACTAATGTACAGTAGCTGTGAGGTTATGGAGATACAGCGCTGCCTAATGTAACTATACTGTAAAAACACGGCCCAATATTTTCTATATTTTGGTGTTTTTGAATTATGAATTGCGTCGTATTGTGTTTTAGGGTTGTGTTTTAATGATCTGTTTTTTTAACAGGATTTTTCTCACAGTTTAGAAAGGGAATGTTTGTTCAGAAAACATTGAGTGCTGTCGATATAAAGTCTAAACAGATTAAAATCCTGAAGTCTGAAGGGTTTAGTGTCAGACATGCAGATAGTGAGTTTAGCTGGGTAATGGTCTTCTGTTTGTATGTTCAGATCTCTGGGATTGCCATCATCTGTACGTCTGATCACACCAGATGTTTGATGAATGGCTCGAAGACTCGAGGGCTCGAGTCAGAAAGAGTTTAAGGATTTACAGTAGCATGTTTGCCAACACAAATATCCGGACGTGTAATTTGACCTCAGATCAAGACACTTAAATCTTCTTCAGACAGACACCGAAAGATCAAGGTCAAGAGGTTATCAGTCACATGACCTAGGGCGAATTCGGGAAGGGGACTTTCCAATCGAAAGCGAACACCTGAATCCATTCACAAGTCCGTTAGCGACGGGTTCATGCCATGGTCACTTTGAGGAATTTATTTTATTGTGTATGGTCATGTGACCCAGGGTGGCGAATCCTCGTGATTCCTTTTAAAGCTAGAATCTGTGTATGAAGAATTTCTGTTGTGTTAAATTTAGGGCTGATGAAGTTAATGCGAAATTAATGCATTAACAGTTAAAAAATATCACCCGTTGTTAAAACCATGGTTGCCAGGTCTGCGCTTTTCCCCCTACACTAAACATTATTTGTAGCGCCTCTCATCCAATAATTGCAGAGCTTTGTGCTTCGTTACTTCTGATTAGGGATGCAACGATATGAAACCTTTGGCCGATAACCGATAATTCTTTATATTTGAAAGCCGATAACCGATATATCGGCCGATAAATCTAAATCCAAATTTTTATCATTTTTGAAAGCCTGACTAAAAAAACAAAAGTCTCATCATGTCCTCATCGCACAATTAGCCTTTAATGATGTTCTCATTATAATTTTATGTAGTTTATATAACAGACATGTTGCACTTTACTTTACTTTTTTTTACAATCATATTTCAAGCAATTCAAAACCATCATGTTGAACAATGCACATCTGAAGTGTCTCAGCTGAAGGAAATAATACATTATTTGTTGGCTTTAATATATCGGCCAAATTTTCTTATTGGGTCGATAAAAGTAAACAATAAAAATGAACATATATCGGCCGATACCGATATGGTGGCCGATATATCGTGCATCCCTAGTAGAAATAAAGTCTAAGCTTTATATTCTGTCCATTTTATCACGAAATTTTGATTGCTGTAGCGCTTCAGTTTAATCAAATCTTTTCTTCCCCTTTACTACAAGTTATAGCATGAAAATTCATGCATGAACATCAGAAGAAATGTTGAATGATGAAGTACAATTTACCAAAATGTATCAATCAGCTCAGTCGATTCAGTCAGTAAAACAGCTTGTGAACACGTAACGTTGCGTTTACCTCAGGATGGAACGTTATCAGCTGGGAGAGATTTTTATTACTTAAGAAAATCATTATCAAACTATCGGTATCGGCATTCTGCATAATCGGCTATCGGTATCCTGAATAATCGGCTATCGGTATCCTGAATAATCGGTATCAGCATTCTGAATAATCGGCTATCGGTATCCTGAATAATCAGCTATCGGTACCCTGAATAATCGGCTATCGGTACCCTGAATAATCGGCTATCGGTATCGGCATTCTGAATAATCGGCTATCGGTATCCTGAATAATCGGCTATCGGTATCCTGAATAATCGGCTATCGGTACCCTGAATAATCGGCTATCGGTATCCTGAATAATCGGTATCGGCATTCTGAATAATCGGTATCAGCATTCTGAATAATCGACTATCGGTATCGGCATTCTGAATAATCGGCTATCGGTATCCTGAATAATCGGTTATCGGTATCCTGAATAATCGGCTATCGGTATCCTGAATAATCGGCTATCGGTACCCTGAATAATCGGCTATCGGTACCCTGAATAATCGGCTATCGGTATCCTGAATAACCGGTATCGGTATCCTAAATAATCGGCTATCGGTATCCTGAATAATCGGCTATCGGTATCAGCATTCTGAATAATCGGCTATCGGTATCCTGAATAATCGGCTATCGGTATCAGCATTCTGAATAATCGGCTATCGGTATCCTGAATAATCGGCTATTGGTATCGGCATTCTGAATAATCGGCTATCCGTATCCTGAATAATCGGCTGTCCGTATCCTGAATAATCGGCTATCGGTATCCTGAATAATCGGCTATCGGTATGGGCATTCTGAATAATCGGCTATTGGTATCGGCATTCTGAATAATCGGCTATCCGTATCCTGAATAATCGGCTGTGCGTATCCTGAATAATCGGCTATCGGTATCGGCATTCTGAATAATCGGCTATCGGTATCGGCATTCTGAATAATCGGCTATCGGTATCCTGAATAATCGGCTATCGATATCGGCATTTTGAATAATCGGCTATCGGTATCGGCATTCTGAATAATCGGCTATCGGTATCGGCATTCTGAATAATTGGCTATCGCCTGAATAATCGGCTATCGGTATCGGCATTCTGAATAATCGGCTATCGGTATCGGCATTCTGAATAATCGGTATCGGCATTCTGAATAATCGGCTATCCGTATCGGCATTCTGAATAATCGGCTATCGGTATCGGCATTCTGAATAATCGGTATCGACATTCTGAATAATTGGTATCGGCATTCTGAATAATCGGCTATCGGTATCGGCATTCTGAATAATCGGCTATAGGTATCGGCATTCTGAATAATCGGCTATCGGCATCCTGAATAATCGGCTATCGATATCGGCATCCTGAATAATCGGCTATCGGTATCCTGAATAATCGGCTCGGTACCCTGAATAATCGGCTATCGGTATCGGCATTCCGCATAATCGGCTATCGGTATCCTGAATAATCGGCTCGGTATCCTGAATAATCGGCTATCGGTATCCTGAATAATCGGCTATCGGTATCGGCATTCTGAATATTCGGCTATCGGTATCCTGAATAATCGGCTATCGGTATCCTGAATATTCGGCTATCGGTATCCTGAATAATCGGCTATCGGTATCGGCATTCTGAATATTCGGCTATCGGTATCCTGAATAATCGGCTATCGGTATCCTGAATATTCGGCTATCGGTATCCTGAATATTCGGCTATCGGTATCCTGAATAATCGGCTATCGGTATCGGCATTCCTGAATAATCGACTTTCGGCATTCTGAATAATCGGCTATCACCTGAATAATTGGCTATCGGTAGGCCTGTCGCGATAGTCGATAAGTCAATTAATCGCACGATAAAAAAAAATGAGCTCGATAATTTTTCCGGCCGCGATAATTCCATTTGCATGCTTGTTTGTTTTCCTCGTCTCTCTCTCGCTCTACCAAAGAGACTGGATGACCACTCTCGCTCGGTTCTTTAGCGTATAGCGTATAGGAGGAGCGAACCCTCTTGTCTCTTTCAGAGAAAGGTCTCTTTCTCGGACCTTTACCATGACTGTTCCCTGCTGGTGGAATGATCTGCCGAACTCAACCAGAGCGGCTGAGTCCATAGCCACTTTTAAGAAACGGCTGAAGACACTTCTTTTTCGACAGCACTTGATCCAGTAATACTAACACTTTCTCTCTACTACTCTATTCTGTTCTATAAAAAAAAAAAAAAAAAAAAAAAAATGCGTTGAATTAAACTGAGAAGGGTCATAGCACTTGCATTTTGTTGTCCTACTGCTAGTTTAACTGCTTCTATTGTTCTCATTTGTAAGTCGCTTTGGATAAAAGCGTCTGCTAAATGAATAAATGTAAATGTAAATGTAAATGTCTTGTTGTCAGGAGTCACGCACTCCTCACCCCTAATCCTAATCAAGTATTTTCAGTGCGTAGCATACACGCAATAAAGTGCGTCTCCGTCTTCCCGACAGTAAATAATCACTTGACAAAGTAACAGGAGGACAAAGTAACAGGAGGACAGTGCAAAATTGTGCGATATGGCTTGTTGAGGCCGTTATGTAATGTATCACTATTTATGCCTAATGTCTAAAGCCTAATGTTTAATATTTTTTGAAGTGCAATTTTGTTTACATCCATTTTATTTATTAACAGACATTTATTTTGTTAACAGACACTAAGAGTCCATTGCTTTCATTGTTTTTGGTTGTTTTGTTAATTTCTTTGGATATTTAAAATGTTTTCCGTTTTCAATTAATATTCTTTAGAAATAAAAGTTTATAGATCGTTGAAAAGGTGTACCTGCATTATTATGCCATTATAATTATATTAAATGAAAATGGTCTCAGAACGACAATATTATCGTTTATCGCGATAATTTCTTGGACAATTTATCGTCCAGCAAAATTTTTTATCGTGACAGGCCTAGCTATCGGTATCGGCATTCTGAATAATTGGCTATCGGTATCGGTGGGGAAATTTAGTATCGGTCCATCTCTAATAAATACTGTAACAAATGTATCACTAATTGTTAATGTTACACATTCTGACTAAGTAACTTCAAGTTCACTTGCGTCATTTTGTGCAGATATAAGTGATATTATGTTTGTTGCATAAATATCTGATTAATCTCACATAGGTTTTTGTCATTTTATTTATAATTTATTTTTCTTTTTTTAAATGTCTATATAGTTTTTATTACGTTTTAAAATTTCCGCTAATTTACAGTACTTTTAGTTATTTTAGTACTTCAACTTCAACTAAACGAAAAGGAGAAATGTTTCTTTGGCAACTAGTTCAAATAAAATAAGTTTATTTCAATCAATTGTGTATTTTTATTTTTTAAAGAAATACAATTTTTTTTTAAGGTCTTAGTTAACGATAATAACACTGCATTCTTTTATTTTCCTCTAGGAAATTATAACATATTAACACTGCATTTTGTCAAATGTGCACCAAGTACATGTAAGCAGCTGAATATTCGTGTATATTGAAATTGTATATTTTAAAAATGAATGATGGCAACAGCGAAATATTGGGTTGGTTATGAACAAATTTTGTCTAGAAAACATGAAAGTGTTTCGTTCACATGTGGACATACAATCTTAACGTCAGTAATCGATCTCATAAGAAAATCTCATAATCAAATGGATCAGTTGGCATCTTAGCTGTATTATATCCCATTGTATTTATTTTTCATTTAATATACAGTATTGTGTCTAGACACATTAGTGATGTTACTATGAAAACAAAAAGTTGAAAATATCAAGTCATTGTTTAAACATGTTGCTCTTTATGTTTTGAGTGTTGGTTGTTGTTGGAAAACGTCATTGATTCTTCTGAGAGCTTCAGGTAGTGAACATTAGAGTAAACGGGAAACCTTTTAAAGCTTAATAATGGAATAAATCCACTTGTTATATTTAAACGAGCAGCTCCTGAGCATTAAAGAGCAACGTTTTCTTTCTTTCTATGTGTCTATATGTTCAGACTAACCAGGCATATCCACAGCATAACCCGTTTTAGACCTATCCCAGTGCAGTAACTACAGTTGTTCATCAGTCGGAGGATTGTATTCTCTGTTGTGACCCGAGGTCAAACTAGCAGCGCCTCAGAGAATGTGTTGGGTAATGTGCTTCGTATGAGCTGTAATTGAAAGCACATTAGACACCTGGTCCTTCTCTCTTGAAGATCTTATAACACTTCCTCGGCCCAACGCATGTAAACATGCAATTAGGATTGTGGAAACAATTTTATAAAGTGCATCACAATTTTCTAGGCCTCACAGAAGAGATTCTCCAGTTTAGCTCGAGGGCAGCAGAAATAATATACAACTAAACCCTCCTTTAATAGCTTCCTGAAGAGTGTATTCAGAGCCGATCAGCCCTATACGCACACTACGCAAGGCCCCGCCTCCCCCTCGTGTCAAAGCGCGTCAATCAATGTTTACAATATCAATGAGAAAATAAAGCGGAACTATCTTTCTGGTCACGAAAAGAGAGAGAAAATATGGAAAGCAATGTATTGACATTGACTATTGATAGGCTCCATTGAATTTAAAATGTTGATTGGCTGGAGATTCTGGTCAATATGGATGCACATCCCTCAGTAAATAATAACCATCAAGTATCAAGAATTACTTTTATCATTTAAAACACAGTGACATGCTATGGCGCCATTTTGACGTAGTGATTACGTTACCGTTGCTCATCTGTCCATCATCGTATAAAGCCCGCCCTGACAATTTGATTGGTCCGAACAATTTTTGTTCGGGCATAATAGCTCTTCAACGGATCAAGTCCAGACCGAACTTCCCGACCAAAAAATTTTGTGAGCGGGGCTAAGTTCGGCTGGCATCCAGGCTACCGATAACCAATAATTCATTATATTTGAAAGCCGATAACCGATATATTGGCTGATAAATGTAAATCCAAATTTTGAAATCTGATTACAAAAACAAAAGTCTCACCATGAAAGTCCCAAACACTTCAACATAAATCAAACATATAGAGAGCCTAAGTCCCGCCCCTCCGCTTCCGGCTCATGGGACCTTATTTCGGAAAAAATATGTATGGAAGTCAATGGCGAGAGACAACTTATCTTTTTATTCCGTCTGAACTGTGCCCTGAACTACACATATGATGTTTTTCAATTTAAAAGGTAATTATGAAAGTCAAGAAAGTCGCAGTTTGTCATAAAACAGAAGAGTAACGTTTAGTTTTATGTGAAACTCGCTCAATGAACTACATCTCTCGTCTCGCACTATGTACGTCACAAGATCCGTTGCTCGTATATGTGTGTATTCTGGCTCAAAACACTCGGGCATGACGGCGTAACGTTACGATTATAATGTAAGACTATAGAAAAAATGACAGACGTTAGCTTCAGTAAAGTTAGCTTCATTCATTGAGAGAAAAGGTATGACGTCGCATGTGCGCCTTCTGGGTTTGTAGTCTTTGTAATTACGTATTTTCACAGTCTTATACCTCAGCAGGTTTACATCAAGCTGCGACTTTCTTGACTTTAAAATGTATCTTTTAAATTGACAAACATCATATGTGTAAATCAGGGCACAATTCAAACGAGATCAAAATATTTGTTGTCTCTCGCCATTGACTACCATACAATATTTTTCCGAAATAAGGTCCCATGGTGGTCGACCGGAAGGGGAGGGACTTAGGCTCTCTATACAGTACAGTTGCCGAGTTTAACAAGTGTAAGTTATAATATTAAATTTACACTCCTATGGCCAACTTGAACTTTCTTTATCAAAAAATAAAATAAATAAATAAATAAATTTAAATCTATTGCCTTACAAAGGAATAAAATAATGCATAAATAATGCAAACAAGTCATTGGACAACACATATAAAGAATAAAAATGCATGTGTCATTAATAAGTAAAATGATTATTTTAATATTATTTTAATTATTTATTATTTTATGAAAATCCAGCTTTTACTGTTGTTTATGTGTCTGTGTGGTGTTTTTAATCTGCTTTAAGTCAAACCATGTGTAAATTCATGTGTAAAGTCGACAGCATTGCTGAGTATTTCCTCCTTAAAACTGCAGTGAACCAAAGACAGTCTCAAAAACACGCTTTGAAATCGCTGGTGTTTCTGACGTCACAAACTACCTTGTAACCAATCAGATCAACGTGTGATCGTCAACCAGTGGATCTCTGAGTGAGTGAGTGGAGGCGGGGCTCATTTGCATATTCATAGAACCGCGCATACTAAATAATAAAAATAATAATAATACATTTTATTTGAAGGCGCCTTTCTCTGCACTCAAGGACACCGTACAAAGATACATAATACATTTAAAAACAGTAAAAATAAGTAAAGAATAGAAGAACAACTGAAAAGGCAGAGCATGTGACATTAAATATGATAGGCAGTTTTAAACAGATGTGTTTTGAGTTGCAATCTGAAGTGAGAGAATGAATCGATGTTTCTGAGTTGCAGTGGTAGTGAGTTCCAAAGTCGGGGAGCCGAGCGGCTAAAAGCCCCGCTCCCCATAGTGGTGAGACGGGCAGGGGGAACGAGCAGGTGCATGGAGGAAGAGGATCTAAGAGAGCGGGTGGGGGAACCTGGAGGAGATCAGACAAATATGGGGGTGATAGGTTGTGGATGGCTTTGAATGTTAACAGAAGGATTTTGAATTGAATACGGAATTGGAGCGGGAGCCAGTGAAGCTGTTGGAGAACAGGAGTAATGTGGTGAATGGAGGGGGTTCGGGTTATTATGCGGGCAGCTGCATTCTGGACCAGTTAATGAAGGGTTTGTGAGGAAGGCCGAAAAGGAGAGAGTTGCAGTAGTCCAAACGGGAAGTGACGAGACTGTGGACAAGGACAGCTGCAGTGTGGGGGGTAAGGGAGGGACGGAGGCGATTAATGTTTCGTAGATGGAAGTAGGCAGACCGGGTAATGTTATTGATGTGAGATTGAAAAGATAATGTGCTGTCAAGGATGACACCCAGACTCTTAACCTGGGGGAGGGTGAAACGGAGGAACTATCAATAGTGAGAGAAAAACTGTTGGTTTTAGATAAAGTGGATTTAGTGCCAATGAGGAAAACCTCAGTTTTATTACTATTTAATTTGAGGAAGTTTTGTGTAAACCAGGTTTTTATTTCAGAAATGCAGTCAGTAATAGAGGTTGCTGGGAGAGTGGACGAGGGTTTG
This sequence comes from Squalius cephalus, assembly GCF_949319135.1. Classification (NCBI taxonomy): domain Eukaryota; kingdom Metazoa; phylum Chordata; class Actinopteri; order Cypriniformes; family Leuciscidae; genus Squalius; species Squalius cephalus. Next base: position 1,453,802 of record NC_137130.1, read on the forward strand.
GTCGAAAGGTAGAGCTGGGTGTCGTCAGCATAACAGTGGAACTGTATGTTAAATTTATGGAAAATATTGCCCAGGGGAAGGAGATAAATGATGAAAAACTACAGACAAATGAGGCAAGGGTGTCGAGTTACATTCAAGCTGTTTTAAGGCATGAAGATAAATATGTCATTTTGGTGATCAAAGATGAGTTTTAAGGGACAAAATGATTGACTACAGGCGGACTTTAAAATAAAACAAGAAAAATAAGTGCTAGTTATTAATAGAAACCTCTAAAATGAATATTACTGTCTCAAATAGCAGCATTGCTGTTCGAGCTGCGCTGAAGCTGAAGAGCTGAACGAACACCGATATGAAGTGCAGGTCCGTTAACTCAATGTGAGATTAATCAGATAATTATGCATCAAACTATTTGTTTTATTGTAAATGACAGCTAATGTTGTGCATGTGGAGGGAATGGTTTGGTGATTCAGTCGCTCTGGTGCTTTATTCGAGGGCCCGTCCCGTGAGGTTACAGGTGAAATATGTCCAGAACCTCCAGGTTTTAGTCTCTTAATATCTGTAGCAGATCAGATAGATGATGCTCAGCCAAAGCACTTAATGTGTGTCTGTTGATGGACCTGGATTCATCCTCAGATCTGAACAGGAGAAACACCAGGGGCCTCATGTATCAATCTTGCGTACGCCAGCTTTCACGCTCACGGTCGGATGTACTAACAGTGAAATTAACGAGAGAATGTGCGTTCCTCCACACCAATTTCATGTTCGGCGTACGTACATTTCTCATTGTTTTTGTCCGTTGGCGACTCTTACAGGCAATGAAGTGAAGTTGCAAACATTACACAACGAATTGTTCTACAAGTCTATCGCACCACCACCTGTGGGAAGCATTGCTATTAATTTGCAATTTATAAAATAATTGACATATATTGTCACACGAGCCTTATGGGAATATTCTATCAATTATGCAATTAAGTAAGAACATATAAAAGCATATGCAAATTGATACAACCCTTAGTCTATAAATAAAATAAAATATCAAATAAAATAATATAAAATATAATATAATATTAATAAAAATATTAATATATATATAATATAATGTATAATAATATATTTAATATATAATAATATAATATATATAAAATAATATATATATAATAATAATAATAATAATAATAATAATAATAATAATAATACCGCGGCATCAGCCAAACTCTCCCGCTCATATTTTTTCCTTTTGTTATTAATGTCCTCTTTTGTTATTAGAGGACAAAGTTCCAAATAAAATATTTTTTCTTGTTTCTACCTCCGATAGTAGCACCTCCAATTCACTTTCTGTAAAGTTTCGTTTCTTGCCGCTTGTTTTAGCCATTTTCTTACTGCTTTCTTTTGCCAAAGTGGACTCATTACCATATTTAAATTGACTTAATTAAGGGAGGAGACTGGGTGGGGCGTTGTGCTCGTGCATGTGCGCTCAATTTTACATTAATTGGGATGTACAAAGAGAATATGCATGGGATCCTTCGTATGCAGAGATTCATACATCTGTGTTTTTTTTTGTGCGTACGCACATTTACAGCTTTGTCCGTACGCAATGTTTTAGTATGAATTCAACGCAAGTCTTTGTACATGAGGCCCCAGGACTATTGGACTGTCTGCTGCTCTTTGCTTGATGTTTATTGTCTGTAGTTTTACATGTTTCACACTACAGACAAAAACACTGTCCTTTCATGCACTGGTGAACTTTGAGATTTTGGGATTGTAAGTATTTTTAAGTTAAATATACTTTCAAGTGTTTATTTTACTGTGCTTTTATCTATTTCCGTTTATTTAAATTCCAATCCATATATTTTTAAAGGGTGAAAAAGGAGTTTAATTCAGAAATCTCCACTTCAGCAGCTTTACACACACGGTAAAACACAACAAATATTGTAATTTTTTTTAAAAAGAAATTCAAACAATAAATACCGTTTTGTGGGAATGTTGTTTCAACCACAGAAAGACATCAATACGCACCATTTCTGAAGTTCACGCCCACAATGTTATTGTGCTAACTCTCCTGTCTGGTGTGTTTGTCTGACAAAATTTGCCGTTATGATTGGTCAGATTGCCTGTCAATCAAACTCCCTGTTAAGGGGTAATTGCTCTTGAAATATTTGAGTTAGCTAACTCATACATTTAACTTAAAATTATCATGTAATCTCAAGTTCTCAACTTTAATATTTTTAGTAGTGGAAACATAAATAGATTTAATTTGCTAATTCAGTAAATGCTAACATGCTAATTGGTAAAATAATAATGTTTTGATTAGCATTGCAATTGCTGAATGAGTAAAGCGATATATAACATTTAAGCCCAACATAACAAAAACTCTTCTATATTAGCAAAGCAAAGCATTAATCTCCTACTTAACATTAATCCTACACACACACACACACACACACACACACACACACACACACACACACACACACACACAAGTGCAATGGCAAAGCATGCTGGGAATAGAAATCCCTTAAATTAAATTTAAGATCCAAGAATGCAACAACTCAGATTACTTAAAATGTGTCAGTTTCATGAACTCAAAAGAAAAAGAAAGTGCTAAATACTCTACAATATAAATAGTTTAATTTAAGTTTGCCCTACTCAAACCAAGTCATTATTTTGAGCGTTAGGGTTTAAACTTTACAGTTTTATTCCTATATTTATTCTGAAGGTTTGTTCATATATATATAATTCGCCTGATTTATTGAACATTTTATTCCTAAAACATGGTGAAAAGGTTTTGTTTTTTTTCTGTCTGTAAACAGTATTTTCTGATTTCCGGAGAAATAAAAAGAGAAATCCAAAATCCCCTCTGTAACTCTTAATATGTCAACAGAATCAAACAAGATTGTTGAACTTGGCTTTATCCAATGTTCTTCTTTCTGCTCTGGAAATGTATGCGCGTTAGTGCATATTTAAATAGACAATGCCTCATTTGCATATTTGAATGTAACATTTCAGAAAACTGGGTGTCTTGCTTTGACAGCAAGTGAAACAGCTAAAAAATTTTTTTTGAAAAAATTCAGTTTTTGTCTGTCATTGATTTAGTATGAATTAAACAAACTTTGCTGATGATCTGCAGTGAAACAGGCCTTTGATGAAGGATAATATATAGTTATTACTCTGCTAAATTGCTGTTGCTCTTTCATAGATTTCTGTTTTAAACAAGAACGTATGTTGGCAAGAAAGAAATGGATGCACATATCAACAGCAGATTTTCCATCAACACTACAGTCCATGAGTCAGATATTGTTTCTGGTTATCATAAAACATTCAAGATTGAATTCCGCCTTAAAGTTGAGCAACAGATTAATGGACAATAGGACCGATCCGTTGTGTTAGAGACATCATGCTGTCTCTGTGTTTCAGAATATTTGTGAGAATATTCACCCCAAAATGATCATATTTAAATATTTTGAATGTACTGTTCCTTTAAATGTCAAACAGAAGAGCTTGTCTTGGCTGTAAAGGATGACGGTGAACGTCTTATCTGTCTGAGACACATCCGTCCCCCATTTTTTGATGGTTTTTCAGGGTTTTGTTAGTGTGCCAGGACCTGGTTATGGTCAATGCGTCACGAATATGAGCCAAACCAACTCTGTTTTCACCGTTCAGACGTTGTGTCATTGGGGAGCGAAGCTGAGACATGAGCTCAGAAAGATCCAGCACTTACATGTCGTTAGAAAGGCCCGTTCTAGTGCTTCAGCCCCGTTTCAGTGTTATTTAACCTGTTCACTGTCAGTCGCACCCCTTTTTGACTATAGATCTGATCTTAAATGATTCATTACAGACCTAAGGTTGGGTTTTTAAAGACACTCATCAGATGAAAAGTGATGAAAGCACTTCAGAAAATGAGTGTAAAATAGATGTATAATGGTGTGTTCGGCATGGGCGCTATATCTAGTTTATAGGGGTGGAAATCTTTTGGTACCTCATGATTCGATTCAAAACGATTCTTGATTTCACAATTCTATTAAAAAAAACGATTCTCGATTTTGAGTCAAATTTTACAGTAGCATAGTTATATTTAACATGTAGTAAGAAATACTACCGAAATTGAATAATCAAATGTAAAAAGAAAACACTGTATAGTCTTCACTGTATGAATTAAATATAAATTGATGAATATTAATTATAAAAGTGATTTGGTCAAAAGCAGTGTGTGTGTTTTTGAGGCTGCTGCCCCTTTAAGAATGAATGCACGGATATAGTTACACATCTGATTTGAAAATCGATTTTTGAAATTTGTGAATCGATGCAAATCGGTAGAAGATAGAATCGCGATTCATATATGAATAGATTCTTTCCTGTGCCGCTACTAGTTTGTACGATATATCAAAATAATTTAATAAATGATCTAGGATGAGGCAATTCCGTTTATATCGATGCGCTGTAGTTTAGGGCTGTCACTTTTTATTCGATATTCGAATATGCATTCGAACATGACGTGAAATATCCGTAATCGAACTATAAATAAACTATCCGGTTTTTAAAATGCCATGTGTAGTGCATTTTTTACAGTCTATGATTAGACCGTTTAGACCGGGGGGGTTGCGACGTTTGTGACGTTCGTCTGTTATAGATGCGCAACCGCATCACAAAGCTCATCATCCGCACCAAAGTTTTTTGACCAGATTTCAAAGCCGCACCTGCCCGCCATCCGCTGATTGTTTTGCGGTCTATGGACTATGCAATCCTCTGCTGATGCGAGCCGCAAGAAAGCCCTTGTCTGTTCTAGAAAGGATGCAGCAAAGATATTTAATGCTGATGTATGAGGCATAGGCCTACGCTGAGTTTCATTCATTTACGATGAGATGCGCTCTAGTTCAACTTCACAATGCAATGCAAGTGAACGCGGCGCATTGGAGCCTCAATGTGACGGTTATATTGTCTCCTATATTATTTATTAAATACATGCAATTGGTTGATGAAACATTTATTAAAATTAAGATACAATTTGTACAAAACGAAATTCGCTTTAAAGAAATGCTTTCTACAAAGCAAAACTTAAAGGAGAACTCCGGTCAATTTTAACATTCAGGGTTAAACTCGATTGCCGAGTTCACGCGCATAGGTTTAGTTACCTATGATCACGCGCGTGAACTCGGCAATCGACTACTTTGGACTTCAACCGAAAACAGGATGTAAACACAGGTATTTGCGCTGGCTTAAATAACATCATTTTTATACATTTCTTTCACATCTACTGCAGTCAGATTTTTGGAATGTGTTGCTCTCATGAAATCCAAAAATGAGCCAATATTTGGCATGACATTTCAAAATGTCTCACTTTCAACATTTGATATGTTATCTATATTCTACTGTGAATAAAATATAAGTTTATGAGATTTGTAAATTATTCCGTTCCTTTTTTACTCACAATTTGTACAGTGTCCCAACTTTTTCTGATTTGGGGTTGTAGATTAAGTTGATAACCTGCTGTTTCAAACATTAAAGGAGCTGTATGTAAGATTGTGGCCAAAACTGGTACTGCAATCACTTTCAAATTACTGTAGAGCGGTGTATCCCCTCCCCCTCCCCCCTGACTCGAGGTTGCCAGATAGGCTGCAGGATCCAGCAGGAACGTAGGCTGCTACAAGGAGCTGCAGCTGTGGTAACTAGAGCAGAGCTGGCAACCCGGATGCCGAAACACTACTGATTTCGTGATTGGTAGATAGATGGAGGGCGGCGCTTCAGGCCAAAACACAACATGACAACATCAACATCAGTTGAGGGCTGCAACTTCACTTTTTAAATGACAATATCCTGGCCGTACTACTGTTGTCAGTGATATAAGTATTTGAAATGAACATGATTTCTTAATGTCTAGTGACATATCAGGGCCATTTTATGATTAATTGAAATACATTTCTTACATACAGCTCCTTTAAGTCAAACATTTTTTCTTGTTTATGACTGTCAGACTGTTAATAAATATGTGATTTAATCTCTGTTACAGTGTTTTTTCTTTTTTCGTAGATATTCGAATACATTGCTTGATATTTGATATCCGTTCGAATTCGATTTTTCTCAAAAGTGACAGCCCTACTGTAGTTTGATCTCACGAGCAGATCTGAAGAATAGCGTAAGACACAGAGTGAGCGTAATCCAGTTTGTCCTAAACATGTTTCAGGGTGTGTTCAACAAAAGTTGACCAGTTAGGTAGTTGTGAATGTATCTTTAGATTGAGTATCTTTAGGTTCGCTGTTAAAAATGCTAATGTGAAGTGAAACAGAGCAATCGCACCAGAGATCGAACCAAACCTGCCAAGTATAAACACACCCTAAGTTTACAGTAAAGAAAAGGTACTGTAAACTTTTATTTTTTTTTTTTATTTTTTATAAAATACATATTTCACAAAATATTTTGGCCTCTAAAATTGCTAGAAAATCAAAACCATATGTCTAATCAAGTTGTGATCCAAATTTGCACCAAGTTTCCCGGGAATCTCACAGTTAACAGACTAATCTGGTATTTATTTTTCCAATGATTTATTTATCTTAAATCACTTTTTAATTCTGAGTGTTTCCAAACATGTTTGTAGGAGTTCTCCTTTATCAGAAGAACGTAGAGAAAGTTTCCCTGTTGATTTCTTATCAGATTCACATCTCTTCTTCTTCTGCACTTCATTATGTTTGTAGTCCGTTACTCCTGAGATCGTCATCATCGTGTGTGTAATTTGTCATATGCGAGTCATGACATCATCTTTGGGTGTATATGAGGGTGTTTTTGAGGAAAAGCTTCCAGAGGAGCAGCAAAAGTTGTACTTCACGAGATGCATAAAACAAAACATTTTACCTCTCCATATTTCTCATTCAAAACACAGAGACAATTCTACATCAGTCATCATGTTTGACATGCACACACACACACACACACACACACACACACACACACACACACACATCCAGCAGAAGTGGCGTGTGTCTCCTGACTGCTTGTGATCATGTTTCATTGACGGGCGAGTCTCTGGTTTCATTGCTTCCCGCAGTAACACTCACTGACTCTCAGTTGATTTAACCAATGGGATCTCATTGTAAAGTGTTACTCGTTCACTTCCGCTTTTGTTCCTGTATGAAGTCAGTGATTATTAGTGCAGACGGCTGTCTTTCCTATTATCACACACACACACACACACACACACACACACACACACACACACACACACACACTGCTATTCATCTCACTGCCTGGGAAAATAATACAGACACCATCAGGACCATTTATGTCTTCATTTCTCAGGCAGATCGTGACAGTCAAGTTACATTTACATGTAGTCATTTAGCACACGCTTTTGTCCAAAGCGACTTACAATTTAGGACTAAATTAAGCGAGTCATCATGAAGAGGCAAAAACAACGCAAGAAGTGCTCAAAATACAAAGTTGAGGCATTGTTCAGAGTAGCACAAGCCCGATAAGGGAGGATTAAAGGAAAAGGAAATACATTTTTTTTTTTTTGAGTTTTTTTTTTATGAAGTTGCACAACACAACAAACACCAGCAAAGCAAAGTTAAGCTGAACGCACAACAGAGCTATGGCTGTGTGAGACTCTTTTCCTTCCTGGTAACACAAATATAGTCAGACTTATAATTACAGGTAAACACCTTATATCTAGACTCATAATCTGCAGATATATGTCCCTATTTCAGCAGGAAAATTGTGGTAAAAATGGGTTTAACATTTTACATGAGTTTTGTTGGGGTGAAAACATCAAACTGTTTCTGTTGTTCAGATTTTGTTGTATTTGCAACTTTCATTTACTTTACTAATTTTTGTTGTTGTGCATAGACATTTGCATTGCTGTTTTGAATAAATACAGTAATCAAATATCTTCAACTACTCTTTAATTGAACTGGTAACTTATTTAACCTGAACTAACAAAAATATTTCTTACTTTTAAAGTACAGGGATGCACGATATATCGGCCATCATATCGGTATCGGCCGATAAATGTTTTTTTTTAAATCCTATCGGTATCAGAGATTATTCAGAGAATAATTACGTCCCGTCCTGTAATAAGGTCCTGTGTCCAGAATGTTCAAGTTTTTACAAGTTTTACAAACTTTACAAGTTACAAACATGCGACTCACGGTAAATCACGAAAACGAGATTCAAACAATAAGGCTAACCCGATAAAGGTATCCGAACAGTTGATCACCTGTCCGATAAAACACATAATGTAATAAAGCATCTTTGGTGCTTCCATGGTTTTCTACGGAAGTAAAACCGGAAATCGAGGGTAACGAAGATATGACGCCATTTACAGGCGACGCAATGACACAGAATTTGAATCAAAAACTGTGCCTTTTAAGTAACATTAACTAAAGAGACCTTATTGTAAAGTGTTACCTTTGAACTTTTCCTTATTTTGAATGTTTGCAGTTCTTGCTCTTGTTTCAGAGTCAGTATAACACACTTATTTATGAAGCATACTGCGAATATCTATCATGCTTTTCTCAACGTCACTTCATAGAGACTTCATAGTCGTGTGTCTGATCGCTCCGCTTGACTTTCTCCTCCTGTTCTGCTGAGTTTGAGTTTGCTCATGTCTCTCTGGTCATTGCTGCAGATGTTCAGTGCTCAGATCTCCGGGGATTTGAGCTTCTTTCTGCAGCATTAGCAGGGATTCGCTGAAGCCGCTGGTGTCCTCAGCATGTGGCGTCGCTTATGCTGCATGTTGACCTTGTGAAGGTCGTCAAACCCCCGTTTTGATGCCAGCGTTTATTGGTTTCAGGCTTCGGCCTCCCATGTGCTCATCCTCATGACATCATCGCCCTTATGAAAAAGAACTAGCATGCTTTTAAGTACTTTAATATACTTTAAATTAATGTTCAGAATGCATGTCTTTAGACACTTAAATGCATGATAGTTAGAATCAAATGAATGTATTCTTGCTTTAATTTATATTAAATGCTATTAGTTGAACGTGTTTTAGCCACTTAAGTAAGACTTAAGTATAACTTTGTATGCAATTTTATAATTACTTCTATTGTCTTTGAAATATGGTTAAAGTGTACTGATGAGCATTTATGGCAAACTACAAAATATAATATTAAAATATACTTTAATGTCACTTCCATTGAATTTAAGTACTTTTGAAAGTGCACATTTGTAATGATGAAGTTGCAATTAAAATATACCAGCTTTAAATATATCAAACAACACAGTTAAAAATAAAAAAATTGCAAAGTGCACTTTTCTTATTCACACTTATTCTATATTTTTAAACATATACTTTGAAGATTTGAAGTAAGCAACAAGCAATACAATTAAGCACTACAGTTCTGAATAACAATCAGTTGCATTTTTTATGAAAATTATTAACCTTTGTTTTTGCCAACAGAACTTGAATGCTGTCATTTTTCCATGTATGTGAGTGGAATGCCGTAATAAAATAGTATGAATAAACTAAAATATAAATAACTAAAGCCTATTTTAACAAAAGGAGGACGATCCCTACACAATAAACACTGATCAAATATATAAAAAATGTCTAATAAACAATGTTTTGGCTCAAAAACAACAGTTTGCATCAATCAAATAATTAAATCAATAAATTAGAATTTTTAACATGCAACTATGTATGTACTGTATTTTGAAAGGTGTAATTGGTGTAATTATTTATTGTTATCTTGGCGGGTTTTTTGCTGATTCGCATGTGTAAAAGCTTCTCGGTCTGGAGTGATTTGATAAAGCCCAGTGCTCCGTCAACCTCATTATTACCAGCACACCTCTGTTTCCGCTCGATGAATTTTAAGTTGTAGATAATAATTGCCCCAGCAATGATAGTTAATTAACACCATGTGTGAGACCTCACATCCGGACACTATTTTGTAATTTTCTGTTGTCAAAGGTATGAAAGGTTTGAGATTCCATTGCTGTCTTGCAGCTGCTTCCCATTTCATCCCATTTAAACTCACTGAAACTCACTTGTGTTTCTGTCAGGAGGAGCATATACACTTATTGTGTAAGTTAACGTTTGTGGACTTTTAAATGTTGAGCTTGCTTTTAAAACATAAACTCTCACTAGTTTAATTTCTTTTCTTTAATCAGAACCATCATGAACATTCTTACCCTTTAAAATCCCCAATAACTGTGTGGTGGAAATTGCATTTGAAATAATGGCTTTTGTCTTTTGAAGGCTATTTTATAGCTAGCATTTCAAGTGCGAGACGGGGTCAAAACAATAAAAGCTGCACATAAAAGGCATTCTGGAAGGGTTAAATTTGAGCAGATGCTTTTTAACTTCATCACTGTTATCGTCAGAGCTCATTTTTCCCAGTACATTTAGCATCTGGCTCATATTCGTGAACCATATTCTCAAAACAGTTGTTTGCTACATCTTCAAAATCATTATTTTGATTGCAGACAGCATCTTCACCAGATCCATCATCAAGTGACAGTGAGACTAATGTGATTGTGAATGGTAAATCTACAGTAAATCGCTGAGCCATTTCATGGTTTGCTGATGATATTTATGTATGCTTTTGTTTTATTCCCACGGTAAACATTACAATTATTCAATTGTTGTTGCGTAGAAAAAAAAAATACGGTAACACTTTATTTTAGTGTCCTTGTTACATAGGTTACATGTACTTACCATAGTAATAACAGTAAATTATGCATAATTACATGAAACTAAACCTCAACCAAATCCTAATCCTACCCAAACCCTGGAGTAAGTACATGTAGTTTCTTAATATTACTCTGTATTTAAATATATAATTACACTGTAAAAATTACACCTTAAAAAAAGTGTAACCAAAAATGCTTACACTTTTACATACCATGGGTCAAAAAAACCAGACCTTCTTTTATATATATATATATATATATTAGGGCTGTCAAACGATTAATCGCATCCAAAATTAAAGTTTGTTTTTACATAATATATGTGTGTATGGAGTATAATTATTTTCTATATATAAATACACACACATGCATGTATATATTTAAGAAATATTTGCATGTATATACTGTGTATATATATTTATATTATATATAATTTATATTATTTATAAATATTTTATATATAAATAACACAGTTTTCTTAAATATATATGCATGTGTGTGTATTTATATATAGAAAATAATTATACTCCATACACACATATATTATGTAAACACAAACTTTTATTTTGGATGCGATTAATCATTTGACAGCCCTAATATATATATATATATATAAAAGAAGGTCTGTTTTTTTTGACCCATGGTATGTATATATATATATATATATATATATTTATATTTATTTACTTATTTACTTATTTACTTACTTACTTACTTACTTACTTACTTACTTACTTACTTATTTATTGGATTTTTTGGTTGATAATGAACAGATTGAGAATCCTCGATACTCAAGGTATGCATTTAATGGTTAAAAGTGCAGATAGTTGAAGAAACACCCATCAGCATTTTCTGAAATCCAGCTGTCAGATTGACCTGGAAGATTCATCTATGTGAATATTGTCTAATGAACACTTCCCTATATTAAAGCATGTTGTGCAGCTGATGGTTTTGTCATAATGGCTGGTCTCTCGGGTTCCTGTATTTGGCAGGAGTGAGACTCAGACATTCCTCTAGACTCAGACTCATCTACTGCAGAACTGCAGTGTAAATATTTATCTGTCATTTCAGAGTCTGTCTTCACTGCCAGCATCTGAAAATCTTCTCTCATTTAGCCTAATTTAGTTTAATGAATGTTTGTCTGTCCATTTCAAAGTTAATTTGTCATCTGCTCAACAGGGATGGCAATAAAATGTTTTTTTTTTTTTTTTTTTTTTTTCTTCAAATGAGGACTGTTGCTGTTGGTTATGATGAGAGATTCCATAAATTCCTGGAATCTTTAATTAGAATTTAGAATATTTAGAATTTAGAATGCTTAGACTTTAGGCCTCTATGTCCCATCTAATCCATTTCACAGCATATTCTAAAACCATATTCAGATGGGACTAGTTTTCTATACAAAGAGTTTCAATTTATAACACCCAACGTCTGAGATATATATGTATATGATATATTTTTGTATGTTATATAATATTTTTTTAAGATGTGGGCTTTACACTGCAAAAAAGTGATTTTCTTATGTTTAGATATTTGTTCTGGAAAACAAGACAATATACAAGTGATCAGCAATCGCAGACATATGCATTTTTTTGTGTGCAGATTTTGCAGAAGTACAGTGCGTAATTTTTATACCATACAAGCCATTTTCATCCATACGACTGTTAGTCAAAACCCAAAACATGGCATTAAGCAGTTTTTCAGATTTTACGATTGCATCTGTATTCATGCTCTCATATCACCTTTGATTCCCGATTTCATGCCTTTGCTACATTATGAGAGAATCCATATATATTGACAGTTATTTAAAGGGTTTTTCCCTTATAATGTTGATGTTTTTTGCACCATTTTCCACCTTTCACTCTTCTGCAGTGTGTTTTGCTTCTGAAGGTTAGTATATTCCAGATCCTCAGTTCTCATCTTGCTGGATCTGTCTGCTGCTTCTGACACAGTTAACCACCAGATCCTCCTGTCAATCCTCTTGACGAAGGGCATCTCAGGATTCGCACTCCAATGGTTCAGGTCTTACTGTGGCGAGCAGGCCGAGGGCCGTGAGAGAGTGGCGCGAGGCCGGTGGTGTGATTACTAATGAGCGACACCTGCGCAATGCACTTACCTCTCAGAAGGTCCTTCAGGGTGTCGTGGAGAGGTGAGCTGTGTAAGATCCAACATCTAGCTACTGGAGTGCCTCAGGGCTCAGTGCTGGGACCTCTTATCTTCTCTATCTACATGTCATCAGTAGGATCTGTCATTCAGAAACATGGTTTATCCCATCACTGTTATCATCTAGCTACTGGAGTGCCTCAGGGCTCAGTGCTGGGACCGCTTCTCTTCTCCATCTACATGTCATCACTAGGATCTGTCATTCAGAAACATGGTTTATCCCATCAGTGTTATCATCTAGCTACTGGAGTGCCTCAGGGCTCAGTGCTGGGACCGCTTCTCTTCTCCATCTACATGTCATCACTAGGATCTGTCATTCAGACACATGGTTTATCCCATCACTGTTATCATCTAGCTACTGGAGTGCCTCAGGGCTCAGTGCTGGGACCGCTTCTCTTCTCCATCTACATGTCATCAGTAGGATCTGTCATTCAGAAATATGGTTTATCCCATCACTGTTATCATCTAGCTACTGGAGTGCCTCAGGGCTCAGTGCTGGGACCGCTTCTTTTCTCCATCTACATGTCATCACTAGGATCTGTCATTCAGACACATGGTTTATCCCATCACTGTTATCATCTAGCTACTGGAGTGCCTCAGGGCTCAGTGCTGGGACCGCTTCTCTTCTCCATCTACATGTCATCAGTAGGATCTGTCATTCAGAAATATGGTTTATCCCATCACTGTTATCATCTAGCTACTGGAGTGCCTCAGGGCTCAGTGCTGGGACCGCTTCTCTTCTCCATCTACATGTCATCACTAGGATCTGTCATTCAGAAACATGGTTTATCCCATCAGTGTTATCATCTAGCTACTGGAGTGCCTCAGGGCTCAGTGCTGGGACCGCTTCTCTTCTCCATCTACATGTCATCACTAGGATCTGTCATTCAGACACATGGTTTATCCCATCACTGTTATCATCTAGCTACTGGAGTGCCTCAGGGCTCAGTGCTGGGACCGCTTCTCTTCTCCATCTACATGTCATCAGTAGGATCTGTCATTCAGAAATATGGTTTATCCCATCACTGTTATCATCTAGCTACTGGAGTGCCTCAGGGCTCAGTGCTGGGACCGCTTCTCTTCTCCATCTACATGTCATCACTAGGATCTGTCATTCAGAAACATGGTTTATCCCATCAGTGTTATCATCTAGCTACTGGAGTGCCTCAGGGCTCAGTGCTGGGACCGCTTCTCTTCTCCATCTACATGTCATCAGTAGGATCTGTCATTCAGAAATATGGTTTATCCCATCACTGTTATCATCTAGCTACTGGAGTGCCTCAGGGCTCAGTGCTGGGACCACTTCTCTTCTCCATCTACATGTCATCAGTAGGATCTGTCATTCAGAAATATGGCTTATCCCATCACTGTTATCATCTAGCTACTGGAGTGCCTCAAGGCTCAGTGCTGGGACCGCTTCTCTTCTCCATCTACATGTCATCAGTAGGATCTGTCATTCAGAAATATGGTTTATCCCATCACTGTTATCATCTAGCTACTGGAGTGCCTCAGGGCTCAGTGCTGGGACCGCTTCTTTTCTCCATCTACATGTCATCAGTAGGATCTGTCATTCAGAAATATGGCTTATCCCATCACTGTTATCATCTAGCTACTGGAGTGCCTCAAGGCTCAGTGCTGGGACCGCTTCTCTTCTCCATCTACATGTCATCACTAGGATCTGTCATTCAGACACATGGTTTATCCCATCACTGTTATCATCTAGCTACTGGAGTGCCTCAGGGCTCAGTGCTGGGACCACTTCTCTTCTCCATCTACATGTCATCAGTAGGATCTGTCATTCAGAAATATGGCTTATCCCATCACTGTTATCATCTAGCTACTGGAGTGCCTCAAGGCTCAGTGCTGGGACCGCTTCTCTTCTCCATCTACATGTCATCACTAGGATCTGTCATTCAGACACATGGTTTATCCCATCACTGTTATCATCTAGCTACTGGAGTGCCTCAAGGCTCAGTGCTGGGACCACTTCTCTTCTCCATCTACAGGTCATCTGTAGGATCTGTCATTCAGACACATGGTTTATCCCATCACTGTTATCATCTAGCTACTGGAGTGCCTCAGGGCTCAGTGCTGGGACCGCTTCTCTTCTCCATCTACATGTCATCACTAGGATCTGTTATTCAGAAATATGGCTTATCCCATCACTGTTATCATCTAGCTACTGGAGTGCCTCAGGGCTCAGTGCTGGGACCACTTCTCTTCTCCATCTACAGGTCATCTGTAGGATCTGTCATTCAGAAACATGGCTTTACCTTTTCCACCTTCAACTCAACCTTGCGAAAACAGAACTCTCGTGGTCTCAGCCAACCCAACACTTCATCACAACTTCTCCATTTCCAGGACAAACAGGAACTGTTTTCAAGAAACGGCTGAAGACTCAACAAGTGTTTACGTCAACACTTGACTCATTAACCCATGCACCAATGCTACATTTTTCTAAATGTCATAATCATTTGTTAACAAACAAGTATTCATTACTGCAATGAGCTCATTGTTTCTGCCTTTAATTATTACATTGTTTAATTAATACATTTTTAGCTAACTGTGATTTTGTAAATGTACATTTCTGAAATACATAACCTCTGATAACAGATCACTGTAAACTGTAATGTGGACTCGTGCTCTTTCTGTAAAGCTGCTTTGAAATGATGTGTATTGTGAAAGACGCTATACAAATAAATGTGGATTGAAATTGAATACTAACACTCACTATTCTACATCTATATCTTTATCTATAAAAAAAACACATTGCTACATGTTCTGTGCTAGACTAGCTGAGACTAGTCACAGCACTTGCATATTGTTGGTTTGTATAGCAAACTCTTTTTTTTCTAAAATAACCAAGGACTGTTTGATTCCTATTGAGTCTTACTCTTTTACAGTTTGATTACTGATTGAACCTGCTGAACTTCATCATGGAGTCACTGTTCCATTGAAGGGAGCGGCGGCTCTCAAAACTAGGCCATCCAACAATCAGCGGCTGACGACACGAGATGATGTTCATGGCCATCTGCACGAGTCTCTGTGAAACTGCAAGGTCAGCTGTGTTTCACGCCCATCTTCAGAGTGCAGTGAATCTCCCAGAGCTGTAAAACTCAATTACACCCAAACACACACCCACTGCAAAGATCATCTGACCTCGAAAACCCTCAGTGAACGCTTGAAGGAATGACAGTTCAGTCAGTATTGACTCACACTCATTCCAAATCAATGATTTTCTGGGCCAAGTTGTTCAGTTTAATCTGGATCAGAATTAACTGGATTTGGGAATTGAAATCCAATATTTTGCTATCCAGTATCAGTTAATTCAATGTTACCTTTGTTTTTCTGGATCATCTTGATACAGAAACGAACGATTTACCCAATCTGGATTTCCAAGTGCTCTAAATAAGATTGCATATCATAACGTAGGCTCATTTGTAGATCGTTTTTGGCTAAATAAAAAACTTTGTGTTTTGGTTAAAGTGTTGGGTCACTTTAAGTGTTTTTATTTGAAGAGACAGAAAACGGCACAATGAAACAATACAATCATCCTCTTTCATTTTCAACTTCTTTTAAACAGTCAGTTCCCTCGTCTGACCCACAACAGATCATTAAAAACATGCAGACATACACTAACACTAATGGTTAAAAGTTAGGAATAATATTTTCAATGTTTTGAGAAAAGTCTTTTATGCTCTCCAAGGCTGCATTTATTTGATCAAAAACACAGTAAAAATTGATATTATAATATTGTGAAGTCTGCATATCAGAATGATTTCTGGAGGATCATGTGACACTGAAGACTGGAGTAATGATGCTGAAAATTCAGCTTTGATCACAGGAATAAATTACACTTGACTATATATTCACATAGAAAACATGTGTATTACACTGGAATAATATTTCACAATTTTTACAGTTTTTTTTTTTTTGGATCAAATAAATGCAGCCTTGGCGAGCATAAGAGACTTCTTTCAAAAGCATGAAAAAAATATGAATTATTCAAATTTTTTACACATTTATATAGCGCTTTATGCAATACAGATAATTTCAAAGCAGCTTCACTGTAATAAACATGCAAATAACAGTATTAATGTTGTCAAATTAATGTATAAGTATGATATTTTTGTTCTCATCTGATAGTGTTAGTGCTGTCAAATCAATAATGTTTCTGAATATTGTGCAAAATATAAATGTATATGATAGACTAGTTTTTAACAACCCATTTTCAAGATTTGGCAGACTAGATTTGGACAACTAGTCCATGATGTTTTTTTATTTTTTTATTTAAAAAGGTCTTTAAATGAACTTAAATGTGAGTTATCTGTGTTATCTTAAATCTGTTCATCATGCACATCATGGAAGACTTATAGATATAGATTTAAATAATATTTTTTCAAAGCTGTATATCAGTGAAGAAATCTCAAACGCTCTGCCTAGAACTGGATGATTCGGGTAAATTCAGTAAGTTTAAAGTCTGTAAGCCATGTGTCTAGTTTGTTGGTCAATGAGTTTCAGATGCTGTTGACTCTTGGTGCTTTTATCTTTCGCAGATCGTATGGTTTATGTGTCCAGCATGTTAACCCTGTCTTTAGGTTGGAGTTTAGGGTATGGACTGGAGTTTAAGGTAAGGTCAGATAAAATACAAATATGGCACGATCTTAATAAGTAATTGCGACTATAAGGCATGAAGATCTTAAAGTCCCCCTGTGGTGAAAATCCAGCTTTTAATGTTGTTTATGTGTCCATGTGGTGTTATTAATACGCTTTTAAGACAATCCATGTGTAAGTTCATAAGTCGACAGCATTGCTGAGTATTTCCTCCTTAAAACTGCAGTGAACCAAAGACAGTCTCAAAAACACGCTTTGAAATCGCTGGTGTTTCTGACGTCACAAACTACCTTATAACCAATCAGATCAACGTGTGATCGTCAACCAGTGGATCGCTGAGCTGAGTGAGTGAGTGAGTGGAGGCGGGGCTCATTTGCATATTCATAAAACCGCGTATAGTAAATGAGGCAAGGCTGTCGAGTTACATTCAAGATATTTTAAGACATGAAGAATTTTGTTTTCAAGGAAAAAACTTTTAAATATGTCATTTTGGTGATCAAAAATGAGTTTTAAGGGATAAAACTATTGACTACGGGGGACTTTAAAAGATATTTTAAACATTAATATCATGATTTTCTGTAAAGATGCATTGTGAAAAGCTCTATGTGACTTTACAAATCTGTGTCTTTACAGCTGTACTCCTTTCATAAGGACAACTGACCTTGTAATGATTTCACAATGCATATTAAATAAGATTCTTCTTAAAGATTTACAGGTACTGACCTTTAAACAATCAGTGATCTGCGGTTGTGCTTCTGTGGTTCGCTTAATTATGTTGCTGATTATAAGATCACTGTTGGAGAACAGATGCTCATCTGAACACATTTTTAATGCTCCGCAGATGCAGATGTTTTGGACAGGCTCGTTAGCAGGTGCTCAGGATCTGAAGAGGACAGATGAACTCTAAACGATCTTTCATGATTCGGTCCCGTGATCCAGAATCAAAATGGACAATTCTTATTTTTATGGAATATTGGAGTATTTATTATCAGTGCACATCACTATTTGTTTAAATTCATGTTTTTTTTTTGTAATCTTTGAATCAGAATAAGTTCCTCTCGCAGCATCTCTTCTCTTCTCTGATGATGTGGGCGGGGCAACCTGTCAATCACACGAGATCAGCCAATAGCAAACCACAACCATCCAATCAATTCCCCAAAGACAAAATCAAGCCCCGCCCACATTTTTTGTTCTTGTTCCTGAAGGATTTAATTCAGATATACGACACAATAGGGAAGAAAAGATGATCGCAACCTTTAAGTCATATTTGATTGAGAAACCCATCAGTATTGTAATATCACATTATAATGAATATGCAGGAATCGAGTGTCTCTTTTGAGAAAGAATAACAACTTCAGTAATTATATAAATAACGTCTGCAGCTCATTAGTTTTATTAGTTGGAGATCTCTGTGAATTTCCTCTAGTTCTTCTGAGAAGATGTTGGCCATCTGCAGGTTTCAGCTCATCTGCCAATGAGACGAGACTGAAATAACAATCATAACGTGATATGAAAGCAGACCAGTTCTCTGTCATTTCATGTCAAGGATAAAACGATTTAATATAAACAGAAGCGAATGTTTTGAATGCTGATGCTGAGTGATTGTTTTCATCCAGCAGGTTTATAATACCTGGAGTTCCTATTCATATCTCAATAGCGCTTGTTGAAGAGCTTCATAAGGACACGACCTGTCAGAAACACACACATCTCATTCACCGGTGAGTATCCTGAGCTATTATATTAGGATAGTCACTTATATAATATGAAGAGCTCAAGGCCACCTGTTTTTAGCATGACTTTACTGCTGGGAAAGGGCTTTCTTTGGCACAACGCGAACAACTTAAAACCTGTTCAACAGCAAAATACTGCAAATATCAAGAGAATGAAGAAGAAACAGTTGAGGAAGATTGAGAACTAGTGTCAAGGAAAACAAACAGCAGCTTGTAGAGAGTTTCTGTGGAAGCTTGTTTCCGCCAAGGAATAATAAATAAAAAAAGGTAATTCTGACTTTTTCCTTTCACTTGGGAGAAAAAAATGAATCTTTTACATGCATTCTGCTCACATATTACAGTGCCTCTATTATGCTTTTACAAAAATGACCTTTCATATAGTGTGTAATAGAGCTGTTTGTGATTTGTAAAAAAAGGTCTGCAAAGTTTTAAAGATCAAAGTGCACAATGAATAATGTTATTTTCTCCTTAAAAAAAAAAAAATCGATTCTGGACTGCCGAAACGAGTTACAGACTGGGCCATCTGACCAATCAGAGCAGAGTAAACCAATCACAACAGACTGAGCCATCTGACCAATCAGAGCAGAGTAAACCAATCACAACAGACTGAGCCATCTGACCAATCAGAGCAGAGTAGACCAATCACAACAGACTGGGCCATCTGACCAATCAGAGCAGAGTAGACCAATGACAACAGACTGGGCCATCTGACCAATCAGAGCAGAGTAGACCAATGACAACAGACTGGGCCATCTGACCAATCAGAGCAGAGTAGACCAATCACAACAGACTGAGCCATCTGACCAATCAGAGCAGAGTAGACCAATGACAACAGACTGGGCCATCTGACCAATCAGAGCAGAGTAGACCAATCACAACAGACTGGGCCATCTGGCCAATCAGAGCAGAGTAGACCAATGACAACAGACTGGGCCATCTGACCAATCAGAGCAGAGTAGACAATGACAACAGACTGGGCCATCTGACCAAACAGAGCAGAGTAGACCAATCACAATAGACTGGGCCATCTGACCAATCAGAGCAGAGTAGATCAATCACAACAGACTGGGCCATCTGACCAAACAGAGCAGAGTAGACCAATCACAACAGACTGGGCCATCTGACCAATCAGAGCAGAGTAGACCAATCACAACAGACTGGGCCATCTGACCAATCAGAGCAGAGTAGACCAATCACAACAGACTGGGCCATCTGACCAATCAGAGCAGAGTAGACCAATCACAACAGACTGGGCCATCTGACCAAACAGAGCAGAGTAGACCAATGACAACAGACTGAGCCATCTGACCAATCAGAGCAGAGTAGACCAATCACAACAGACTGGGCCATCTGACCAATCAGAGCAGAGTAGACCAATCACAACAGACTGGGCCATCTGAACAATCAGAGCAGAGTAGACCAATCACAACAGACTGGGCCATCTGACCAAACAGAGCAGAGTAGACCAATCAGAGCAGAGTAGACCATCTGACCAATCAGAGCAGAGTAGACCAATCACAACAGACTGAGCCATCTGACCAATCAGAGCAGAGTAGACCAATCACAACAGACTGGGCCATCTGACCAATCAGAGCAGAGTAGACCAATCACAACAGACTGGGCCATCTGACCAAACAGAGCAGAGTAGACCAATCAGAGCAGAGTAGACCATCTGACCAATCAGAGCAGAGTAGACCAATCACAACAGACTGGGCCATCTGACCAATCAGAGAAGAGTAGACCAATCAAAACAGACTGAGCCATCTGACCAATCAGAGCAGAGTAGACCAATCACAACAGGCTCTCGGAAAGGAGGGGTTTAGAGAGACTGGATCCTTGATCAATCCATTTTCAAAAATGAGCTGATGCTGCAATGTATATTATGAGAAAATGAAAATGTTCTTTGACTTTGGATGCATGTAAATGTATTGTAGGAGACTCCAAAACAACATTAGGAGCCTTTAAAATAGCATAATATGATAATAGGGTAATACGGCAGAGTTTGTGCTGGATACAGCTGTGATCAGACTTTAGCAATTAAAATGTTCTAAGTAATGTGAAATGTCAAAACATCTCCAAGGCCCATTAATATTGTAACAAATGCATTGCTCAGTGTTAGTTAATGCATTAACGTTAACTAATGAGACCTTATTTCTAAAGCGTTTCAAATTTTCATTAATACTATGGATATGCAATTAATTTACCATGTAATGCAGTTTATTATTAAATGGTTAAGTTGGTGCATTAATTCTTAAAGCAGTCACAGATCTGCATTTTACAACAAAACTCTGAATGCTTCTGTGCTATAAAATGTGAATTCCTTCAATCTCAATTACTAATTAAAATACTTATAAATAAGAAAATGTCTTATGTAACTCTTCATAAAATAAGGTGCATTGTCTGCCAGGAACATGAATGCAAATAAAAGTCAAACAAATGGCTTTTGTGTTAGTTTGATGCAGCACGATTTGACACACAGTTCTGTTGTTGTTTTTTTGTAAAACGGCCAATAAAAGCAGCAGTCCAAGATATTTTTAACTCACTCGGGCCTTGGATTGAGTGCTGGACCAGGACCACCCCGAAACCGAGTCCTGGAAGCTGTGTTTACTGAACCGCTGACTAAACAACCTCAGCCCTCACATTACACACACCACGAGTTGGTCAGAAGTGAAGTGTCGCATCTTTTCATGTATCAGGGCAGTGCATACTTTCATTTCCACCCCGCATTTTGAAAATATGCAAATGCTTTGGGTGTTTGAAACAAATAGTGACAAATAGTTCATTCTTTGCCATCATTATTTTTAGTAAAGAATGGTGTCGGATTGCAGAAGGCCAGAAGACGGGTCTTTAGTGGGCAACACACTTAAAATAGACTGAGGACTTATTTGCCAGAGTAAAACCATGACAATCATGCTAACTTGAATCAAGTCATTGTCTATGCATATTGATGTTTAAA
This sequence comes from Squalius cephalus, assembly GCF_949319135.1. NCBI lineage: Eukaryota > Metazoa > Chordata > Actinopteri > Cypriniformes > Leuciscidae > Squalius > Squalius cephalus. The sequence goes on from NC_137130.1 coordinate 1,475,879, forward strand.
TGCTTGAAAACATAATTTTTTTCCCATTTAATCTATATTTAATCTGTATCTATATTATTTAAACAATACATTTTCAAAAATATATTTTTTCCTCCGCAGCAATGTCATCTTTGGTTCCCCATCCAAAACAATTCATAAAATATATATTTTTTCTCTTATGCTGCGTCCAAAATCATATTCTGTCTGAGTAGGTACTACATTTAGTTTGAAACTTTCTTCACAACTGTTAAAAAAGTGTTTTTGCTATATTTAGCATGAATGTATGGAAGCTTGTTTATATAAACATGCAATTGCAAATTGCGAGATATAAACATGAAATTGCATGTTATAAAGTCGGAATTGCTTGTTATAATGTCAGAATTGTGAGAAAAAAGTCAGAATTGCTTGTTATAAAGTCAGAATTGCGAGATATAAAGTCAGAATTGCGAGATATAAACATGCAATTGCTTGTTATAAAGTCATAATTGCGTGTTATAAAGTCAGAATTGCTTGTTATAAAGTCAAAATTGCGTGATATAAAGTCAGAATTGCGAGAAAAAAGTCAGAATTGCTTGTTATAAAGTCAAAATTGCGTGATATAAAGTCAGAATTGCGAGATATAAAGTCAGAATTGCTTGTTATAAAGTCAGAATTGCTTGTTATAAAGTCAGAATTGCAAGATATAAAGTCAGAATTGCGAGATATAAACATGCAATTGTTTGTTATAAAGTCAGAATTGCGAGATATAAAGTCAGAAGTGCTTGTTATAAAGTCAGAATTGCATGATATAGTCGCAATTGCGAATAATAGTCAGAATTGCATGGTATAAAGTCAGACTTACGTGTTATAAAGTCAGAATTGCGTGATAGTCGCATTTGCGAATAATAGTCAGAATTGCGTGTTATAAAGTCAGAATTGCGTGTTATAAAGTCAGAATTGCGTGATATAAAGTCAGAATTGCTTGTTATAAAGTCAGAATTGCGTGATATAGTCACAATTGCGAATAATAGTCAGAATTGCGTGATATAAAGTCAGAATTGCGTGTTATAAAGTCAGAATTGCGAGATATAAAGTCAGAATTGCGAGATATAAACATGCAATTGCTTGTTATAAAGTCAGAATTGCGAGATATAAACATGCAATTGCTTGTTATAAAGTCAGAATTGCAAGATATAAAGTCAGAATTGCTTGTTATAAAGTCATAATTGCGTGTTATAAAGTCAGAATTGCGAGATATAAACATGCAATTGCTTGTTATAAAGTCAGAATTGCAAGATATAAAGTCAGAATTGCGAGATATAAACATGCAATTGTTTGTTATAAAGTCAGAATTGCGAGATATAAAGTCAGAATTGCTTGTTATAAAGTCAGAATTGCGTGTTATAAAGTCAGAATTGCGTGATATAGTCGCAATTGCGAATAATAGTCAGAATTGCGTGTTATAAAGTCAGAATTGCGTGATATAAAGTCAGAATTGCGTGTTATAAAGTCAGAATTGCGTGATATAGTCGCAATTGCGAATAATAGTCAGAATTGCGTGTTATAAAGTCAGAATTGCGTGTTATAAAGTCAGAATTGCTTGTTATAAAGTCAAAATTGCGTGATATAAAGTCAGAATTGCGAGAAAAAAGTCAGAATTGCTTGTTATAAAGTCAAAATTGCGTGATATAAAGTCAGAATTGCGAGATATAAAGTCAGAATTGCTTGTTATAAAGTCAGAATTGCTTGTTATAAAGTCAGAATTGCAAGATATAAAGTCAGAATTGCGAGATATAAACATGCAATTGTTTGTTATAAAGTCAGAATTGCGAGATATAAAGTCAGAAGTGCTTGTTATAAAGTCAGAATTGCGTGATATAAAGTCAGAATTGCTTGTTATAAAGTCAGAATTGCATGATATAGTCGCAATTGCGAATAATAGTCAGAATTGCATGGTATAAAGTCAGACTTACGTGTTATAAAGTCAGAATTGCGTGATAGTCGCATTTGCGAATAATAGTCAGAATTGCGTGTTATAAAGTCAGAATTGCGTGTTATAAAGTCAGAATTGCGTGATATAAAGTCAGAATTGCTTGTTATAAAGTCAGAATTGCGTGATATAGTCACAATTGCGAATAATAGTCAGAATTGCGTGATATAAAGTCAGAATTGCGTGTTATAAAGTCAGAATTGCGAGATATAAAGTCAGAATTGCGAGATATAAACATGCAATTGCTTGTTATAAAGTCAGAATTGCGAGATATAAAGTCAGAATTGCTTGTTATAAAGTCAGAATTGCAAGATATAAAGTCAGAATTGCGAGATATAAACATGCAATTGTTTGTTATAAAGTCAGAATTGCGAGATATAAAGTCAGAATTGCTTGTTATAAAGTCAGAATTGCGTGTTATAAAGTCAGAATTGCGTGATATAGTCGCAATTGCGAATAATAGTCAGAATTGCGTGTTATAAAGTCAGAATTGCGTGATTATAAAGTCAGAATTGCGTGTTATAAAGTCAGAATTGCGTGATATAGTCGCAATTGCGAATAATAGTCAGAATTGCGTGTTATAAAGTCAGAATTGCGTGTTATAAAGTCAGAATTGCGTGATATAGTCGCAATTGCGAATAATAGTCAGAATTGCATGGTATAAAGTCAGACTTACGTGTTATAAAGTCACAATTGCGTGATAGTCGCTTTTGCGAATAATAGTCAGAATTGCGTGTTATAAAGTCAGAATTGCGTGATATAGTCACAATTGCGAATAATAGTCAGAATTGCTTGTTATAAAGTCAGAATTGCGTGATATAGTCACAATTGCGAATAATAGTCAGAATTGCGTGATATAAAGTCAGAATTGCGTGTTATAAAATCAGAATTGCGAATAATAGTCAGAATTGCGTGTTATAAAGTCAGAATTGCGTGTTATAAAGTCAGAATTGCGTGATATAGTCGCAATTGCGAATAATAGTCAGAATTGCGTGCTATAAAGTCAGAATTGCATAATATAAAGTCTCAATTGTGTGTTATAAAGTCAGAATTGCGTGATATAAAGTCAGAATTGCGTGATAGCCGCAATTGTGAATAATAGTCAGAATTGGGTGATATAAAGTCAGAATTGAGAGAAAAAAGTCAGAATTGCGTGTTACTGTTTTTGGCGTTCTACATAGTAGGAAAGTATTCGATATTGGACACAACGTTAGTGTGAAGAACATTTGCACAACTTTTTCCCACTATAAAGAACCTTTAGTGGTTCCATGGTTGTTCTTCATGGAATCATCAATGCTAATAAAGAACCTTCATTGTTATTAATAGTGTAGCAAACGCAGTACTTTGTTGTTTTGACCCAGTGGATTAAACCGAGCAGCTGCGACTGGCCGGTTTCAAAGGAGGGCAAATAATCTGAGGGGTTTTTCTCTTTAGCCCCTCCTCACTCAAGCTTGGGTTTCACAATCTCTTTCTCCAGCTCGACTCACAGTTCCTGTGCAGACGGTGAAGCACCTACGACTGGAGCCTCATGGAGGGTATTTATCATATGAGCCTTTGAATAAGAAACCCATATTTCTCTGCTTTTATATTCTGCTCTTTTTTTATTTTTATTCTATTGGCTGTTGCATTTGTCAAGTATGAAAACCTGGTGAACATCTAAAAAAGGATGCTGTGATATAATGGTGCATTTTATGAGGAGCTGATCTACTTTAAGGAAATGAAGGCTCGAAAAGTGAACTTTAAGGTGAGTTTCATTTTATTTAAGAATCTGAAAACTTCATAACTTTATACATATATTAAACTTGTAATGTTATTCTTTTGGTTTTGTTCTTGTGCTGCATATAGAAAACATGTATATTTAGAAGTAAAATGCTACTCTTGATTTGCTTACTCTGAACTATATATATATATATATATAGTTCAGATGCAAAAGCCTCTAAGTGCCATCTGAAATTTTCTTCTAGAATGATCATTTTTTATCAAGCTTGTATATTTAAGTTCAATAATTTCACTTAAATGACAATGCAAATTACCTATTAATGGTCATTTAAGTGAAATTACTGAACTTAATAATACAAGCTTTATAAAAATGATCATTCTAGAAGCAAATTTCAGATGGCACTTAGAGGCTTTTGCATCTGAACTCTTCATATATATATTGAGAACTTTCTTCATGCATTCATCATTTAACATTGACTGTTGGGCTGCTATTTGTCTTCATGCTTGCTTAGTTTAATTCCTGAAGAAATTGATTTTAATTGAGTTTGGACATATCCTTAAGGATAGCAAAAAAGGAATTTGATTATAATTTGGAACTAATCCAGATCTCATGGAGGAATCAAACATGAAAAAATGAGCTTAAAATGTTCAGTTTATCCAGCAGGATCACATATTTGATTCCATAGATGTAATTTATGTTGGCTGTGTGTGTGTCAGTGATCGAGGAACGTGAAAGCTTCAGAATAACCTCCCGTTGATCATGGGCTCCTCGTGCGTCGGGCTGATGCTGATGCTGATGTCGCTGGTCAGTCTTCCGGGCTCCAGTGGTGTGTGTCCTCGTCAGTGCGCGTGTTCGGTGTCCGCTGAGGTTCACTGCACCTTCCGTGCGCTCGCCACCGTGCCCGCCGGCATCTCCAAACAAGTTCTGCGCATTAATTTCGGGTAAATCACTTCTAATCATGTTCTTTAGTGTAATGCATGGCAGGTTTGTGTTACGATCATATATCTGACTATTATTGACCAGGAAACATTATACAGTTCATAAAACTCTTTGATATGTTATATAGAGTAAGTTGTCAAAATGGAACCAGCCTAATATAGTCTTTATACCCCTGGTTTCACAGACAGGGCTTAAGACTAGTCCTAGACTAAAATGTAAGTCTGAGCTGTTTCCACTGAAATAAACTTGCACTGACTGATCTTAAAAATATATCAGTGCCTTTTTAGTTTTAAGATGCACATCGGTAATGTTTTTTTCTAAGCATGTTTATAAAAATTACTTATATGTCCTAATTGATCTATGGTCTAATCCTGGCTTAGTCTAAGCCCTGTCTGTGAAACCGGGCCATAGTTTATTATAATATAGCTAAAATAGTTTAAAAATTTTTAATATTTTAAATAGATTTTAGAACTCACAATTGCAAGTTTATATCTCACAATTCTGAGAAAAACAGTCAGTATTCTGAGATATAAACTCGCAATTGTGAGAAAAAAGTTATTTTTTTCTCTTTGAATAAAGTATATCAAGATAAAAAGTTGCAATTACCTTTTTTTTGTTTTTATTGCTTGGCAGAAACAAGCTTCCAAAGTTTGGGGATAGAATTTGAATTTGAAATCAACAAATAAAATCATTGCTAGAGAGACAACAATTATTTACATCATGTGACTTTTGACTTAAAACCTTGCTGAATTACTAAAATATAGACCTTGAAACAACTTATCCATCCATACGTGTGCATAAAAACAGAGCATTTTTGGTTATAATATAACTTCAGCGTAAAGAAATAACCCATGTTTGGAAGCTTGTTTCTGCCACAGAATAAAATAAAATAAAATGTTATTTCAAGGTTTTTATTCTCACAGTTGTGTAATTGTGAATTTATAACTCACAATTCTGACATTCTCTCTCACAATGGTGAGTTATAAACTTGTAATTGTGAGAAGAAATGGTTGCAATTACCTTTTAGTCTGTGGCAGAAACAAGCTTCCATGCTGATGATTAAATACAACTTAATTTTGAAAATATGATTGATAACTATGCTTTTACTATTTAACAGGTTTAACGCTATAAATCACATCACAGACGTCTCTTTTGGTGGCCTTCGAAAGCTGGAGCTCCTGATGATGCACGGCAACAATGTGCAGAAGATATCAGATGGTGCTTTTCAGGATCTCGTTTCCTTGCAGGTAAAAGCACATTAGCACTTAATTTAGTTCTAATTCATTAGTAAATTTACTCTAGTTTGACTGGTGAATGTAAAAGTATGCACTTCGGTTGCTCACAGGACATACTGGCTTGGTATTTTGTCATAATAAGTGAGTGAATGTGTATTTCCTGCAGGTTTTAAAAATGAGCTACAACAAACTGAGAGTCATTACTGGGCACACCTTCACTGGTTTGACGGGCCTTATTAGGCTTCATCTGGACCACAACCACATAGAGTTCATCCACCCGGATGCGTTCAGAGGGATGACGTCGCTCCGTTTGCTCCACCTAGAGGCCAACCATCTGCAAAAGCTCCATCATGCTACTTTCAGCACCTTCTCACTGCTCCAGCGTTTCCCCGTGTCCAGCCTGAAGCATCTGTATCTCTCCGACAACCTCCTGCGCACACTACCCAGAAACATGCTGGAGAACATGCCTCAGCTGGAGAACCTCTTCTTATGTGGAAACCCGTGGAGCTGCGACTGCCGGATGAGCTGGTTACAGGATTGGAGCGCACGAAATTCAGGTAAATCATCTGTTTCCAAGTGCTTCAGATGTTCACGCTGTTATCAAATACATTTGGATTTCCTGAAGAAAATCTGAGTGTTTGTGCAGCAGAAGAAGAATAATGTTAGAGATTAAGGTCAGTTCAGGTTGTAGTCTTTGTTTATGTGTAAAGAAAATGCTTACAATTACAATTTAGTATGATCAGAATTGATCATTTTTTAAAAATGTTGCATTTTATATGCTGAACATTCTATGAATGTAAGCAGGGCCTAAAATATGTACCAGCCATAAATATTTTTTACCAGCCATGAAAAACGGGCTTAATGACACCAAATGTTTAGATACCAGTGAACATTCACAGTTCTCTAGTCCAATTTTGATTCCACAGCTAAAACTACTAGCCTAACTAATATAAATTTAAAACATTATTACAGACAAGTAAACAGTCAGTAATAAAATAAGAAAAAATAATCCTATAACAAGCAAAAGAACAAATAAATACAATATAACAAAGATACAAATGAAATAAACAGTGCTTTTCAGCTTTTTCAGGTAGATTTGACAGCAGTTTCCAGTTACAGGAATTTAATAAAGCAAGAAAATGTCAAATAACACTGCATAGTCTTCACTGTAATCATTCACAAGAGCAGTGAGATTTTGTTTCTTTGTCCTTTGTTGTTTAACATTAAAAACACAGATAGCAGCAGGAATATTAGGTGGATTTCTGGCAAATTGCTTCAGATGTTTGCGCACATTCCACACGGCACGCGAGTAACGAAATGAGCTCCCTTTCGTGTTTTATTGAACTTGAATATTTAAATGATCAAGGCTCAAACTTTCGTGATGATGCAGCGCTGGCTCATCAACTATCCCAAGCATCATTCACGTTTGTATGCATTCACGCATTGTTAGAATTCATAAAAGTGTTACCAGCGAGTGACACCGTTTCATATACTCACCAATTTTTATCACATTTGGCACTTACCGAGTGTTAATTTAAGGCCCTGAATGTAAGTCAAAGGAGGATTTTAAACAAAAAAATCAGAGCTGAATTAATTGCAGAAGTTTAGTACTGAGGGTTAGAATACATTTTAATGCATTTTTCACTATTTAAATTGTTACAAAGCAGCAAGTGAGAAAGCATAAAAAGCTTTATAAGCATAAAAAAAGTATCTGCTATTTAGGTCTATGAGTGAAGTACAAATTCCATCTTCTAATGTCTGGATTTGTTTCCTTTTCCAAGGGGTGATGAAATGCAAGAAGGACAGAACATTTGTCAGCGGTCAGCTATGTCCACTGTGCTCGTTTCCTAAACACCTTAAAGGACAAGACATCTCAGATCTTAAAGAGTTCATCTGCTCTGGACCAGCTATCAGCTCTCCAGGAAAAACCATCTTACATGAGGACAACATCAGTGAACTTCTGCCCATCGACAGGATCAAACCACCTTTCGGAAATGTCTCCTTTGGTTTATCCGACGAGCACGGGACTAAAGTGGACTTGATCTGCCAAATACTTGAACCAAGAGAGGCCACTAAAATCAGCTGGAATTACACTAAATCTCTGCAGATCGCTGCTAACGTGACTTTATTCTTTGATGTGGAGTGTCCCGTGGACAGAGACAGCTATGAAAGCTTTTGGAGGCTTCTTGCTTACTACAGTGAAGTTCCCATGCATCTGCGAAGAGAAATCATGCTGAGCCGAGAGCCGGAGCTGAGCTACAGATACAGACAGGACATTGAAAAGGACTCCTACTTTTACACTGGTGTCCGAGCTAATGTTTTAACCCATCCACCTTGGCTCATGCAGTCCTTCATGAACATCAAGTTAAACAGGCCTTACTCCTCCTCCAAAAGTGTGAGACTCATTCTTAATACTCATTTGACAACCACCACAGACAAGGAGCTCGTCAGATCTTGGGTCATGATTGAAGATGATAATAAAACCCAGACGAGCTTCAGTTCTGTTGTCGGTGGTATGATTGAAATGGACTGCCGTGTGCAAAGCTCTGGAAATGCAGCCGTTCAATGGATGATGCCCGATGGGTCGAAGATTAAAGCTGGATTTAGCTCGACCGGCAACAGAGTGACCGTCTCTAGAAGCGGCAAGCTTCACGTTAAATCCGTCGAGCACAGAGACTCTGGCGTTTATTACTGCATTGCTGAGATTGCAGGAGATATCGATGTTCTGCCTTTCCGCTTATCAGTTATGGAGTCTTCAAGCCCACTTCCAGGTCAAGAGGTTGGAAATGCTTTAAGTAAGTTTGTTGGCGAATCTGCTTCTTTGCCCTGTCTTACTACGGCAACACCAGATGCGGTGGTGAATTGGATATTTCCAGATGGCAGTGTACTGAATGCCAACGCAAATACATCCAAGGCTTCAGTCTTTTCCAACGGGACTTTGTTCCTTCCTCATAGTCAGCTTAACAACAATGGATATTACAAATGTGTCGCCATGAACCAGCATGGTGTGGATGTACTGGCTACTAAACTAACTGTCATGAGACGGAGAGTAATTCAGCCACTGCGACAGTATCCCGTTAGACCTCAGTCGGCTGCGGGAGTGTCCACTAAGGTAAAAGCCTTTTTGGAAGATGTGGAAGATGCTTCTGGAGATGGTTCTGAAACTCAAGAGAGAAAAGAACCAAACAGAAGCTTTATTAATCGAAGGAGGGGTCCGAATGCAAGAATACAAGGCAGCTTTCGCCGTAGACGGCCCTTTAGAAAGGGCATGCATGGAGAACCAAAAAGAACTGCCGTCACAAATCAAAGAACTGTTAATGGTAAGAACAAAATAGACCCCCTGGAATGGGCCAAACTTTTGTCCAAAATCCGTGAGAAAACATCTCCAAAAAACTCATCAATTCACATTGTCCAACATGGCACTCCTGAGAAACGTCTACAGATGGGGAATGAAGATCATCCAGGATCGATTGACAACACCGAGAGTTCTTCTGGTGACTCCGGTCTACAGGAGGAATCAAACACTTTCAGCACTCAACACCAAACGGATGTTTACCACACGCATGCAATTACACCTCATATTGAGGGACAAAATTATAACATCTACCAAACGGCACCTCCAGAATTACACACTAGCTCAGACAAAGTGTCTTACATCTCAAATCCCACATCTGGACCTCATTATGTTATGACAGAGGTGAACGTTGCTGAAGGAGGGTATGTGAGTACCATAAGTGCAGAGAATAACCAAGTATACTCCGGGTCTGTCATCAAACCGATGTCTGAGACAGAAAATGAACTTAATTTCTCCGGAAAGACTGGTGTGCAGTCGCAGATTGGGGGGTTTGATTCCGGACAGCTTGAAAGCACTTCCTTTTCTACCACGTCAACCGGCAGCATTAGCCCGACAAGTTCAACACAATCGAGAACAAAAGACCACTGGAGCTCCAGGCGAAGATTTGGAGGCAGACGACGAATAAAATTCAGAAGGCCACTGCCAAACCTTGCTAAAAGAAGACCTTGGGTAACATCTACAGCTGCAGGAGTTCATGTACCAACTGTAACGTTGAAAACAGATCCCAGAAAGCCAGCTGAAGACACAATGATCCATCCAGCTACTACAACGACTGCTCACATTGACTCCACATCTCCAGCTGAAAGCACGTCAATCCATCCAACTATCCCAGTAACTGCTAGTATGTCTGAATATCCGAGCACTACCCACATATTCCCCACAACCCTATCTGAAGGCACGTCAGTCCATCCATCTACTTCTCACTTGTATCCTACAGTGCAGAGAGAATTAACAAATGCCATTGAGGAAATTGCAATCTCCCTCCCGGTTGAGAAAACTGGTCCAGAAATCCACAAAGTAAAGGCAAGTAATTTCCTCCAAATTCAGGAGATGACAAGCTCTACATCTCACCTCATGAGCACAACATCAGCGACAGTGTCTGGGGTTTCGGGGCTGGAAAATAAAGACATTAGTTCTTTAGAGGAGGAAGAGGATGGAAGCATTGCATCCGCCGAGGAGATGGATGAGTACATGGTTCCCATGAGTGTGGCTCCAACATCTCGATATGGCACTGAAACTGTCCCGATGACAACTGCTCGGCAAGAGTTCACAAGCACGCTTTCAACAGCGTTACCAAAAGCCAACACAGAGATTGATCTAACAGAGATCAGCTTTACGTTGGACGCAGATGGGCTGGATTTCTTGAACTTACCCGAATCACACTTTAGAGATGATCTAAGAGAGAACGATACATTGGAAGCAACTAGTACAAAAGAAAATGTTACTTCCATAGAAGAATCTATTATCACCTCCATTCCACAAACCCAAGACCACTCACTTTCACAACCACATCCAAACTTTAAAGAAAAAGAATCAGTTTACAACAAGATATCTTTTTCCTCAACACCAGAGACTCCTACAGAATCCTTTGGGACACAAATCGAGTCTTTAGCTACAAGTTCACAAATGCCAACTTATACTACTCGCAGTAAAACCAATGTGATAAAGTTCTTACAACCAAACTTGATTTCTAATGAAGACCAAAGGGAAAGGTTAGTCAATGAACTCGATGAACCCACAACATCACTGAATACTTCACCCACAATTACATTTCCAGCAACTACAGTCATGATTCCCATTACAACCCAACTTACTAGAATAATATCACCATCTACTACACTGTCGACAACATCCATATTATATTCTACTACTACTACTACTACTACTACACCTGCTCTAAAGTTAACCCCCAGTTATCTCATACCGGACAACAGAATCCCATTTTATTCAAGAAATCCTGGAACAAACTACATAGATTCCAGGCACAGGGAAAGAATTCCCAGCACTAATCACAGGTATCCGTACTATCATAATAGAAACCCATCTGTCAATATGAGACCCAGTATTCTCAGAACACTGTCCACGACCACCTCATCTGTGGATTTAAACTCTGTCAACAACATCAAATCAACTACAGCACCAAAAATATTGACAGCAACTGACTCGAGTCCCACAACTACATCAAGCACCACACAGCCAAACAACCAGATTCCTCAATCAGTAAACAGACAGTCGAGTGCAGTTCTTTCATCTCAAGGATCACAAACTCTTCCCGTCCTGCAAATGAGACCCAGAATCACTGCTGCCAAACTGCACACAGTCACTGTGAATGCTGGGACAGATGTGCAGTTACCATGTGATTCTGTGGGGGAGCCGAAGCCCTTCCTGACCTGGACCAAAGTCTCCACAGGTAACACTCATATGACAGGATGACATGACAAGTATTCAGAATATAGAGTGTAATTTCAATGCAAAAACCAAAAGTGATCTTGATACTTTGTTTAAAGTTTTAGAACAGTTTCCCAAAAGTTAAATGTGTTTTTTTTTTCTTATAGGTTTCCACGCTTTTGTTTTCTTATTTTTTCGATCTCTCTTTCTTTATATATATATTAGAGACTATGGAGAGATTATAAAAATAAAATGATTTTGTGTTTTATGTGCATATACAGTATATATACACACACACACTCACATATTTGCACCTACAAACACAAAATATACTTTTACACACACACACACACACACACATATACACGTTATATACGTATATATGTTTGTGTGTGCATAAATATATATATATATATATATATATATATACAATTATGTTATTACATTTTAAAGATATGTTATTAATTCAAAAATATATATTAATTAGAATTTGTTATAGAGACTAGGCAGATAAACAAAGTATTGTTGTTTTGTGCAACCTTACTGCCTGTAAATTCATAGTATATGTAAATATTTTTTAATTAATTTGACACTTTTGTTGTCTTCAATCTCTCTCTCTCTCTCTCTCTCTCTCTCTCTCTCTCTCTCTCTCTCTCTCTCTGTATATTTGTAGCAGCTCTTCACAGATGTAAATTAATGAATCCTTCCACATTTCATTTCACCCAGGAGCTGTCATGTCAACCAACACCAGAATCCAGCGTTTTGAAGTCCAGTCCAACGGCACATTTGTCATCCACAGCGTTCAGCTTCAGGACCGCGGGCAGTATCTGTGCAGCGCTCGCAATCTCCACGGCACCGATAAGATGATGGTGACCCTGGTGGTGTCGGCCCACGGGCCCAAGATGACCCTTCCACGTCATCAAGATGTGACGGTGTTCCTAGGAAACAGTGCACTCTTGGAATGCCAAGCACAAGGTCTCCCAATCCCAAACATTAGCTGGGTCCTTCCAAACCGTTCGGTGGTGCGCGGCGTCAGTAACACCGAACAGAAGATCATGCTCTTCGCCAATGGAACGCTTCAAGTCAAGCAAACCAACTACATGGACAAGGGCGTCTACAAATGCATAGCGAGCAACGCCGCCGGAGCCGACATGCTTTCCGTGAGGCTCCAAATTGCAGCGTTGCCTCCCAAGATCCAAGAGCAGCTTTGGGAAAACCACACCGTTTCTGACGGCCAGTCAGCGTTCATTCACTGCACCGCTAAAGGCTCGCCAAGTCCAGCAATCCGATGGGTCACGGTGACCGGCACGCAGCTTCGCCCCTCGCAGTTCATCAACAGCAACTTGTTTGTTTTCCCCAACGGGACGCTGTTTATTCGCAATCCTACGGAGAAGGATTCTGGGAATTATGAATGTGTTGCTGTGAATTCTGTGGGCGTGGTTAAAAGGAGTGTAAATCTGCAGGTGAAGAGGAACTCGACTTCTGCCAGGATCATGTCCGCTTCTGCACACAACACTGATGTCCGATACGGATCTCGACTGAGTCTCGACTGTTCGGCCACTGGAAGCCCCAATCCTAGGATCATCTGGAGGACACCTTCGAAAAAACTGGTTGATGCATATTACAGGTACAGGAATTTGCACATTACCATGTTTTCATTTGGGATTTGTGCTTACAGGGGTCAATTAATGAGGAATCAAGCATGAGTGTTTAGAAACCACTTTAGGATACTTGTATTTCAAGATCCATGATCATTTTGGCCTAATTTGAAGCATATGAGTGGCACAATTCAGTCTGACAATCTGTCACAATCTAATGCCAAGAGGCCTAATGATGAGAATTGAATGATAGTTAAGTTAAATATATAATAACACCCTCAGTTTGAGCACAACAACATGTTGTGACTCATTTCACTTGTAAAGAGGGCATTTATAAGTCTTTAATGCACTGATCCATGATCATTTCAGTCTAATCTGAACAGTTTAAGAGGCACATTTCTAACATTTCACATTTCACAATCTCATGCATACTTTGTAAAGAGGCTGAATGATGCAAATTGAATGATGGGAATGTTAAATAATAAACATAAATAGGCTAATAAAACATTTCACATGCAAAGAGGGCATTTATAAATCTTAAATGCACCGCAGCCAAAAAAATGATTAATTCTCGAAAAGTAAAAGTTAATTGAAACAACAAAAAAGTATTTAAAAAGAATATAAATCTGTTAACCACAGATACTAGATACACACATAATGATTCGTACGGTCTCTGGCCTCTTTGAAATTCTTTTAATTATCTCCATATACGCTGTTGGATACAGAGCATGATTAACATAATAGCAAAACAACATGAAGTGTAATTAATTACAGAGGACAGGCAAATAAGTAGAATATAAATGGATACAGAAGGAAATAAAAACCAACAATGCAGTGTAGCAAAAATGAAACATTAGTTCTGAATTAACAACATTTGTTTGACAGTCGATCATTGGAAACATTGGCACGATGGTCTCTGCTCAGGCTTATATAGAGACTTGATCTCATTAGGGTTCTTGTATAAATTTTTGGTCCTACCACACACTTTTTATTACGTTTGGATAAAACGTAAAAGACCACTACTAAAGCATAGACCATTTTGCATATGTGCCACTGTAGAGATGGAAATAGGCATTGTTTATGTGTAAATGTGAGCGGTTGTTTGCTAAAAATTCGGGTTTTGACATTAGAAATCAAGGATTTCAGAAAGAGTAATGTTTTTTTTATTTTTTTTTAAATATGCTCTTTTTTCCCCCTATGAAATTAAGTTTTGATTTTTTTTTTTATCTTGGATGTAAAAAACAAAACAAGGAAAATGTTATTTTTCACTGGAATGAAGTTTAGAGTTCTTATATCTCAAAAACATAGGGTAAATTTGATTGGTCATGATACTCTGTTTTACTCTGTTACCCTTGAAATAAATCCAAATTTAGTTTTTGAATTTTTAGGAAAAATTAATGTTATATATCTTTAGTTTTATAAAAATTTTGAATAACTCGAGTAAGTTTTTGCCATGACAGTAATGCAAATTGTTCCTCTAAAAGGAAGTATGATTTCGAAAAAAACAATTTTTTATTGTACATTGTACTCTTTAATATATATAATCCCTAAAGATCATCAATGAAAATGTGATTCCTCCAATTATATGAGCCCTTTAATAAATAATACATACTAGTATCAACATGTAACCTCTCTATTTTCCCCCCATATATTTTATTGGATACAGCGTTCAAATAATATTTGCAACATAAAACAATATAAGTCTCCATTTTGTGTTTTCAGAATGAACAATTCTTCAAAACAAATGTCCTTTTGTGGTTTCATCCCATATAATTTCCCTAACAGAAAGCTGGTTCACATAATTCATCAGTGGTTTCCAATGAGAATAAAATTTATCAGTAGAGCCTCTGAGAGTAAACTTTATCTTCTCAAGTTTTAAGAAACATGTAACCTCTCTTTATGTCTTGTTTCAGCTTTGATCGCAGAACGAAAGTGTTCGCTAACGGCACCCTCACCATCACGTCAGTGACCGAGAACGATGAGGGCGACTATCTCTGTGTGGCCAGAAACAAAATGGGCGACGACTATGTTCTCCTTAAAGTCAACGTGATGATGAAAGCCGCTAAAATCGACCACAAGTCCCTGAGCGATCGCAAGGTGTCGTACGGAGGAGAGCTGAAAGTGGACTGCGTCGCTTCGGGTTTTCCCAATCCAGAGATCACGTGGAGTCTTCCCGACGGTACCATGGTGAACAGCATCCCACAGTCCCACGATAACTCGATCCGCACCAAGAGATACGTAATGTTCGACAATGGCACGTTGTATTTAAACGAAGTGGGAATGAAAGAGGAAGGCGACTACACGTGCTATGCCGAGAATCGGATTGGGAAAGATGAAATGAAGGTTCATATCAAGGTCTTGGCGGATGCTCCGATCATCCGAAACAATGCTTACAGCGTAATCAAAGTTCCTTACGGAGAAACAGGCGTCCTCAACTGCAGCGCCAAAGGAGAACCGATTCCCAGAATCACATGGACGTCTCCGGATCAACGCGTCATAGCGCCAGTATCCGAAAACTACCAGGTCTCCAACGATGGCACTTTACACATTCAGAAAATCCAAAGGTTTCACACTGGAAATTATACTTGCTCCGCCAGGAATGTTGTGGGAATGGACAAGAAAGTCGTTTATGTTGAAGTCCTTGTGTCGTCGCCGGTCATCAACGGATCCGAGAGTCCCGGGATCATCCGTAAAACTGTTGTGAAGGATCAGCATGTGCTTTTAGACTGCAAAGCAAATGGGAACCCAGTTCCAAAGATCATGTGGGTGTTTCCCAACAATGTTGTGTTTCCCGCGCCGTACTACGGCTCACGGATCACGGTCCACCTCAACGGATCACTGGACATCCATGCGGCGCGGATAAGCGATTCTTCTACGTTGCTTTGCATCGCTCGCAATGAAGTTGGAGAAACCAAACTCAAAGTTCAACTTGAGGTGACCGAGGATGTTGAAAAGCCACGGTTGAGAAGTCTTCCCACAGAGTCCGTCTCGCTCACCAGTGGGAAACCATTGAGTCTAAACTGTTCAATAGAAGGAAAACCGACTCCGGAGATCACATGGATTCTCCCTAACGGGACTTCTCTTCTCAAGGGAACCAGCATTTTCCGTTTCAATCACCGGTTTGATGGAACGCTGGTCATTCGAGAGCCGACGGTTTCTGAGGTGGGCCGATATCGGTGCGTTGGGCGAAACAGCGCTGGATACGTCGAGCGGATTGTGACGTTAGAGCCCGACAGAAAACCAGACATCGTAAAACAATACAGCACACTCGTTAGCATCATAAACGGTGAGAATCTGCAGCTTAACTGTATGTCCGCCGGTTATCCGTCGTCTAAACTCACGTGGACTTTACCGAACGGAGTTGTCCTAACAAGGCCACAGGCCACAGGTCGTTACGCTGTTTTGAATAACGGCACTTTATCCGTACAAAGGACATCTGTGTATGACAGGGGAATGTACGTCTGCCAGACTGTCAGTGAATTTGGATCTTCCAGTCTGTCGGTTTCGGTGATCGTAATCGCGTATCCTCCGCGAATAACCAGAGGACCCGCGCCGGTAACCTACGCCCGTCCCGGTGTAGCGGTTCAGCTGAACTGCATGCCTCTCGCCACACCGAAGGCCGAGGTGGTTTGGGAAATGCCTGACGGTCTTCAACTGAAGGTCGGCGTCCAGCCGCGTCTTTACGGAAACAAGTATCTCCATCCGCAGGGTTCCCTGGTCATACAAAACCCTTCCGGGAAAGACAACGGCGTCTATAAGTGCACCGCCAAGAACGTGGTGGGAAGCGACAGCCGATCAACATACGTCTACGTGTTTTGATCAAGCGACTGTCTCTCTCTTGAATCCAACACTGAAGTGACTTAAACTGCAGTTCATCGACTGGCCACTAGAGACCGGCTGCAAAAGAGAGTCAATCCCATGTTAAAATGCCCAACTTTACAGCAGAAAAAAACGTGTTTACAGTCTGGTACAAAAAGTGGGTTTGGTCTATATAGCTAATTTTGCCCTTCATGACGACTGTGAGGGGGGTGAATATTTTTATAACTCATCCGTTTAAATTATATTAAGCCTTAAAGTTCTGCATAATTAAGGGTGTGGCCACTTGAGTGACAGGTGGATTGCCGCTGATGTCACTACTAGCCGCCTGTCTGCCGTCTGTTAGCGTCACGTCACCTCAGCTAATCCGCCTCGCTGCACATTTCCGTTTATCCGGGAGTGACGCAGCCAAGATGGCGTCGGCCGGCTCCACTTTGGGCTTCAAAAAGGCTCTTCAGAAACCCACGGGTGACGTCACGAACACTATGTCTATATTTTTTTTACGGTCTATGGTTTTAATACAAACTAACTTTACAGACTTGCCCGAAGAACTGCCTTAGAGAGTGTATGTGCTGTTTATACAAAAAAAATATATATTTTGGAAACACAATATGTGTTTTGAACACTTTCTACTGACCATCTTGTAAATATGAAAACGTGATTATTAATCCATGAAGCAAGCAAGTTGGTTACGTTAATGGATATATTCTTGGGAATTGAACTGACAGTCAATCGGAAATTGAATTCTCTGCAAACTTCACCAATTTCTACACATGCTTGTTTGTTAATTTAATGTTTTGGCTATTTTGATTGTGGTTTTATTCATCAATAAGAGCCATTTAGCACATTTTACCATGATTAAATTCATTGATATATCTTTACAATAAGGTCCTAATTAATGCATTAACTAACATTAACTATTTGTTACATTAACTAACATTGTTTGGTGAAATACATTTGTTGCAATTTTAATCAATCTTTGTTAAATACAACTGGTTATTGATGTTAGCTCAGGTCTATTAAATAATATCTATTTAACAATGGATTCATAGCCTAAATGTTGAATTAACATTAACTAAGATTAATGCATGAGTTAGTTTAACATTTACTAGTACATTATTCAAATCAAAAGTTACATCTGTTAATATTATTTAATGTGTCTGAGATAACATAAACTAACAATGAACAGTTGTTTTTATTAACTAACGCTAACAAAGATGAATAAATACTGTAACGAGTATATTACAGATTGTTAGTTGATGTTAATTAATGCATAAACTATCATTGACTAAAGGATGCATTTACTATTTCGCCTCCGTTTAGCAGATGCTTTTAACCGAAGCATTAGTGACAGAGATTACTTATGTGGGGAAAATGCAATAGCGAACCAGCATTCAGTCCTTTTCTCTTTCAGACAGTCAGAATTCTTACTAATAATATTTGCTTGTTGTTGGTACGGCTGTGTCTCAAAAGCAGCGAATCTCTTCAGTGTCTGCTGACTTACATGGGCATCTCGACTAACATTTGCATTTATGTATTTTTGACGCAAACTTTTGATCTAAAACGTTTCCAATAGAGAAACAACGGCAATTGGACACAGAGCAAACAATATTCAAAGTGCACAATGTCAAGTTTATTAGAAAGTTAGATTGCTACACTGCACAAAAACGGAAAAACTGAAAAAATCTATATAATTTTTTTTTTTTTTTTGTACAAATTACAAAACATTCTTAAATTAAGATACATTAATTGGAGAAGCAAAATGACTGAAGATATTAAGTCTTGTTTTCTAAAAAAAAAAAACAATAAAAAAAAAAAAAAAAAAAAAATTAAGTGAGTTTATGCTTAACACAAGAAACATTATCTGCCAGTGTGGTCAATTTTTTTTATTTAATTCAAAGGAAAAACAAGATTATTTTTCAGCACCCTAGCAATCACCCGAGTAACCTTGCTACCTCATAGCGACACCCTAGCAACCACCCCGGTAACCTAGCAACACCCTAAAAACTATTTGTCTGAGAGACTTAAAACCTTCAAATTAATCTCTCTCTCTCTCTCTCTGTCTCTCTCTATCTCACTCTATCTCTAGCAGAGGTGGACGAAGTACACAACTTCCTTACTTGAGTGAAAGTACAGATACTACTGGTCAAATATTACTCCGTTACAAGTAAAAGTTGTAAAGACCTATTTTTACTTAAGTAAAAGTACAGAACTACTCGTTTTTAAAAATACTTGAGTATCAAAAGTAAAAAGTAAATGTCAATGCATTGTTTTATTATTGTTGCATTGTTGTATGTAATACTTAAAGTACCGTATGCCTCTGAATCTATGCCTGCATACCTACCCTCATATCAATATCAAATTTATTTCTAGAACACAGTTCAGTAGTGGGATTGAATGTGAGATTGAATTGAAGGATGAATAAGTGCACTCAATAACGTCCACAATGGTTTCGGACACCCAAATGGCTGTTCCCTCAAATATTGCCCTATTTAAAGTTTTTTGGCTTTTAGTATGAATATGTTAGCCTTACTGTTATCTATAAGCTAGTGTGCTCCAAAAAAAGTGACAAAATTCGCATTTAGAAGACCATACCCAACGCTGAAAATGAAAATCAGGTTTATTTCAGAATCCAATGTCAGATTGACGTTGATCTCCAACGTTGGACAGACGTTGTATTGTGGTTGAAAATGAAAATCGGGTTGACGTCAGAAACCAACATCAGTCGGGTTCTGACGTCAACCCGACTTTTATTTTCAATCAATATCCAACGTCAATCTGACGTTGTGTTCTGATGTCAATCAGAACTTTCATTTCCAACCAAAATGCAGCCCCTGCAACCAAAATCATCCACTGACTAATGTTACTTTCTACTCAAGGACCTTGACAGAATTGTAGTGGAGTAAAAAGTATGATATTTGTCTTTCAAATGTAGTGAAGTTAAAGTAAAAAGTTTCCAGAAAAAAATAATACTCAAGTAAAGTACAGATACTTAAAAAGTGTACTTAAGTACAGTACTCAAGTAAATGTACTTTGTTACTGTCCACCTCTGATCTCTAGCTCTCTCGCTCTCTCTCTACTGTATCTCACTCTATCTCTAGCTCTCTAGCTCTATCTCGCTCTCTCTCTATCTCACTCTATCTCTAGCTCTCTAGCTCTATCTCGCTCTCTCTCTATCTCACTCTATCTCTAGCTCTCTAGCTCTATCTCGCTCTCTCTCTATCTCGCTCTCTCTCGCTCTCTCTCTATCTCGCTCTCTCTATCTCGCTCTATCTCTCGCTCTATCTCTATCTCGCTCTCTCTCTATCTCACTCTATCTCTATCTCGCTCTCTCTCTCTCTCTCTCTCTCTCTCTCTCTCTCTCTCTCTCTCTCTCTCTCTCTCTCGCTATTTCACACTTCAAGCTTTTACAATTACTTCAATCTTTCAGGCTTTCTCAAGCTAACATTAAAGTTTGTTCACACACTTATATAAACTCAGTCATGTTGCTTCTCCAGTAAATGTATCTTGATTTAAGAAAGTTTAGATATTTGTGCTGGAAACAGGACAGAAACACTGAGGAAGAACATCCTCAAATCATCATCCTCTGCGTGTAAAGTGAACCTAATCGCTTCGAGAGAGCGAGAAATACAGACGCTCTTTCTTCAGCTTCTGTACATGAGTGACAGCAGTTTAATATTAACATGTTGCTAATATTAAGTGCAATTACACATTATTATTCTTATTCTTATGAAACTTATTGGTGCTTTTCAGTATTGTAAATATTTTCTGATCATTGTTTGTCATCTTGGAAATGTTTTTCTAGGCTTGGCACAATGCATTCTGGACTTTATGCAATATGTTTGTCCAAAGATGAGGAGAGAGATTCGCATGACTTCTCCAGAAACAGTCTCTTTATCAGGTTTAGAGACGCAGCTCGATGAGGCTCGACTAACAAGAGAATAAAGTGATAATGTTTATCAGATTTAATCAGGGAAGACTAACAGTGCACATTATTGTTGAGCCATTTCGTCGTTCTTCTTCTGCACTGAAAAACTAAATTGGTGTAGAAACAATTTTCACTCACAGTAAATGTCACAAACAATTACAAAGGAAAGGGAATTAAATGAGAAATTTTGAAGTAGAAAAACTGAAAACGTTTTTTCTTGTAAAACGAACTCCAATAATCTTTGGTTTATTTACAATTTTTTTTTTTTTTTACAGTATGAGGTAAATAATGTAAATGGCAATTTACAGCTTGTCTTTAGTAGAAACTGTGGTGAAATAAAGTTAAGACTGAATATTGTTCACATAAAAAAGTCTTTATTTAGATATGTTTATGCCGACTTTGTGTATCATCTCTCTTTTATTTTAATAAATTATTTGTCCACATTATAACTGAATGAACATTTTTATTATTTATAAACACAGTCTTGGTAATTGATTGGCCTCATTTTCAATAAATACTGAATATATATATTTTTTATACTTCTTTGGTAACTAGTATAATAGTGGTACTTTGTACAAAAAATTATTTACTCAAATTACTTAGTTTAAAGCTAATTTTAGCATGTTATGAGGTAAATAAGTAAACTTACTGTATATCATTGTTGTCAGATTGTTGGTCTGAAAGTCGCATATTAAGTCTGATATACTGCATTATACACTGCAAAAAATTATGTTCTTCCTCAGTATTTCTGTCTTGTTTTCCAGCACATATATCTAAACATTCTTAAATCAAGACACATTTACTGGAGAAGCAAAATTAATGAAGATATTAAGACTTATTTAATGAAAAATGGATCTTAATTAAGTGAGTTGAAGCTTAAAACAAGAAAAAAATGTCTGCCAGTGGAGTCAGAAAATAAATCGTTTTCCCTTATTATTTTTCTGAGTCCGTTTGCAGATTTTTGTTCTTGTTTTAAGCACAAACTCACTTCATTTTGAAAATTTTTTCAGCATACAAGACTTGAGATCTATCTAAATGTGTCTTGATTTAAGAATGTTTTCGATATTTGTGCTGGAAAACGAGACAGAAACACTGAGGATGTTTTACGACTTCCACCAGTTCATGTTTTTAGTCATTTTCTGTAAAGAATTACACATTTTTGTCAGAACCTGCTGAATTTCCTTGTATTTCACATGAATTCTGAGTTATTTCCAGATGCCTGAAACTGAGGAAGGATGAGGAAGCAAAACCTGGCAGAACCTTGATTTGTACAGTGAAACGCTCCTCGGTTTTGACCTATTCCCAGAGGCATTTATATTAATATTGAATGATTTACACATGGCCACTCGAGCAAAGCTGACCTTGACTTGAAGAAATAGCGTTGACAACAGTCGTTGCAGGGTTTATATTGGTATATCAGTTCCATATGTACAGCCATAAAACAAACATTTGCTAAAAACTAATTGGATTATTTACATATCACAATATAATAAGCAGTGCATGAGAGAAATGGCCTCAGATCTCTCACAGGGGATTTGAATCATATTTATTCACACTGTAGAGCATCACTTTCACACTGCAAATGATGTTCTTCCTCAGTGTTTCTGTCTCGTTTTCCAGCACAAATATCTAAACATTCTTAAATCAAGACACATTTACTGGAGAAGAAACAATGACTGAAGATATTAAGACTTGTTTTCTGACAAAAATCATCGCTTAACCCTCTGGTGCTAAAAATCTAAAAATGACCCATTATTTTTTTTTTAAAGAAATGAATCTACTATATTTTAGTTCGATAATGAGTTTTATTGAATATTTTGAAATATTTTTAAATTGAATTATATTTATGCAGTAAAAATGCACAAAAATACTATTTGAAATTTTCCAAAACACGTTTTACTCTAAAATTGTGAAAAAAGAAAAGAAAAATCAAAGCCATAATTCTTAACAAGCTGCGTTTAAAATGTGAGTATCTCAAATAGCTAAAAAAAGAGCGTTCAGTATTTTGTTTGGCTGCAGTAAAAGCAAAATTAATTTCCCATTCATTTCCATTTTTTACCCTAAACAGCACAAGTGTGATTGTTTTTTTCAGGACCATTTAACGTGTGTGTGTGTGTGTGTGTGTGTGTGTGAGTCTCTGTGATTCTGTGTGAGTGTGTGTGTGTGTGTGTGTGTGTGTGTGTGTGTGTGTCTGTGTGAGTCTGAGTCTGAGTCTGGTGTGTGTGAGTGTGAGTCTGTGTGTGTGTGTGTGTGTGTGTGTGTGTGTGTGTGTGTGTGTGTGTGTGTGTGTGTGTGTGTGTGTGTGTGTGTGTGTGTGTGTGTGTGAGTCTCTGTGATTCTGTGTGAGTGTGAGTGTGAGTGTGAGTGTGTGTGTGTGTGTGTGTGTGTGTGTGTGTGTGAGTCTCTGTGATTCCGTGTGAGTGTGAGTGAGAGTCTGAGTCTGTTGTGTGTGTGTGTGTGTGTCTGAGTCTGTGTGATTCTGTGTGAGTCTGTGTGAGACTGTGTGAGTTTGTGTGTGTGTGTGTGTGTGTGTGTGTGTGTGTGTGAGTGAGTGAGTCTCTGTGATTCTGTGTGAGTGAGAGTCTGAGTCTTGTGTGTGTGTGTGTGTGTGTGTGTGTGTGTGTCTGAGTCTGTGTGAGTTTGTGTGTGTGTGTGTGTGTGTGTGTCTGTCTGAGTCTGGTGTGTGTGTGTGTGTGTGTGTGTGTGTGTGTGTGTGTGTGTGTGTGTGTGTGTGTGTGTTGAGTCTGTGTGTGTGTCAGTGTGTGAGTGTGTGTGTGTGTGTGTGTGTGTGTGAGTTTGTGTGCGAGTGTGAGTGTGCGCGTGTGTCTGACTGTGTGTCAGTCTGTGTGAGTGTGTGAGTCTGAGTGAGTGTGTGTGTGCACGTGTGTGTCAGTCTGTTTGAGTGACTGTGTGTCAGTCTGTGTGAGTGAGTGTGTGAGTGTGTGTGAGTCTGTGTGTGTGTGTGAGTCTGTGAGTTTGTGTGCGAGTTTGAGTGTGTGCGTGTGTCTGACTGTGTGTCAGTCTGTGTGAGTCTGAGTGAGTGTGTGTGTGCACGTGTGTGTCAGTCTGTTTGAGTGACTGTGTGTCAGTCTGTGTGAGTGTCTGAGTGTGTGTGTGTGTGTGTGTGTGTGTGTGTGTGTGTGTGTGTGTGAGTCTGTGTGAGTTTGTGTGCGAGTGTGAGTGTGCGCGTGTGTC
>NC_137130.1:1505000-1515000 GCF_949319135.1 Squalius cephalus
TTTTAAGTGTTGATATGTGGTTGCTAGGGTGTTACTATGCAGTTAAGCTGCTCTGGGTGTTTTAAAGTGTTGATATGTGGTTACTAGGGTGTTACTATGCAGTTAAGCTGCTCTGGGTGTTTTTAAGTGTTGCTATGTGGTTGCCAAGGTGTTCTGGGTGGTTGCTAGGGTGTTACTATGCAGTTAAGCTGCTCTGGGTGTTTTTAAGTGTTGCTATGTGGTTGCTAAGGTGTTCTGGGTTGTTGCTAGGGTGTTACTATGCAGTTAAGCTGCTCTGGGTGTTTTTAAGTGTTGGTATGTAGTTACTAAGGTGTTCTGGGTTGTTGCTAGGTGTTTTCTTCATATTTGGTGTTGACGAATCCTGCATCCTCGTGTCTCAGCATCTTCTGGTCAGTATGTGTGGTTCGGGGTAATCCTTCACTGTGTGTCTGTGTGTTCAGATGTTGTCTAGTGCAGCAGGTACAAATGGTGAATCTGATCTCTTAGTAAAGTAACTGCACACTTTCCTCAGTAACGCACATAATTTGTGTGATGATTCACGTCTGGAGCACAAAGACACTGTTTGCACTCAACTTTAGTTCTTTGTTTTCAGCAGGCGTTTTGGCGTCTCTGTCTTGAGGGAGAATATTGTTGTTTGTGTTTGTCACAAGGCATATTCTCTCTAATTCTCTCCAGATGGACCTTCATGTCTTCTGCATCTGTAGGGTTTACTCAAACAGGGTGTGTGTGTTTGTTGATGAAAATATTGTCGCACACAGAGAACAATGAGATGATGAAGACCCAAGAGAATCGTCAAGAAAGATGAAAGAGTCATGGCTGGATGAATCTAAACAACTGGTTATCAGTGACTCTCTCTTTAAGTCAGTCACACAAACAGGTACGTGTTCATCAGCCCAATAACTGAGGTTGTAAATCAAAGATTATTGGAGTAAATGTTATTTAAAAAAGTGTTTAATTTAATGTGTTTCTGACTTTAATACAGAACAGTCGTAAAGCTGTTAAGACATCTCAGCTGTTGAAAATGATACTTGATGTATTAGATGTATGATTGATTTTTAATACAAGATGCAGAATTGTTACCATATTTCTTTTATAGATTCAAGTATGACTCCGTATTCCCCTATTGTTATTGTTATTATTTCATAAAAAAATAATAAAAAAATAGGAAAAAAAGTGTTACTTTCCATTTCATTGTAATTAATTGTGAAATCAATGTATTTAAGTGTATATGTCAGTGTATATGTAAGGTAATTTCTGAATGGTTATTGATATAAATCATCACAGAAATGTTTCTGCTGCTGAAAGTGTATCTTTTTGACACCGAGATCTAATAAAAGCAGCTCTGATGTTAAATGTTTATGACCATGGTGAGGCTTTACTATTATATGATCCTTAAAGTACAGACGCCTTAAAAAACATGCATTATCTTGATTTTCTGTCTTGTTTCATTGAGATCTCGACTTCAGTGTTGCTTTTTCTTGTTTTCCAGAACAAATATCTAAACATTCTTAAATCAAGATACATTTACTGGAGAAGCAAAATGACTGAAGATATTAAGTCTTGTTTTCTGAAAATGTATCAAAATTAAGTGATTTTATTCTTTAAACAAGAATAAATATCTGCCAATGGAGTCAGAAAAATAAAAGAGAAAACAAGTTTAATTTTCTAAGATATTTCTACTGGAATACAATATAAAAATACTGAGGAAGAACATCAGGTTACACTTTATTTTAAGGTGTCATTGTTACAATGTAATTAAGCATTTAACTACTGAGTGATATTAAATCAAAAAAGTTGTTAATTATGCATAATTTACTGTTATTACTATGGAAAGTATGTCATATTATATAACAAGGACACTGTAAAATAAAGTGTTACTGAACAATGTTTTTGTGGTGTAATTCAGATAGTTCATGCTGTGTGAATGAAGAATACGTTTTGGTTTCAGACTCTTTCGATATCTGTCAGTAATGAACCCGAAGAAGAAGGACAGAAGAGGGACAGAAATGGGACAGAAGAGGGACTGAAGAGGGACTGAAGAGGAACAGAAGAAGGACAGAAGAGGGACAGAAGAAGGACAGAAGAAGGACAGAAGAAGGACAGAAGAGGGACAGAAGAAGGACAGAAGAGGAACAGAAGAAGGACAGAAAAGGAACAGAAGAGGGACAGAAGAGGGACAGAAGAAGGACTGAAGAGGGACTGAAGAGGAACAGAAGAAGGACAGAAGAGGAACAGAAGAGGGACAGACGAGGAACAGAAGAGGGACAGAAGAGGGACAGAAGAAGGACAGAAGAGGGACAGAAGAAGGACAGAAGAGGGACAGAAGAAGGACAGAAGAAGGACAGAAGAAGGACAGAAGAGGGACAGAAGAAGGACAGAAGAGGAACAGAAGAAGGACAGAAAAGGAACAGAAGAGGGACAGAAGAGGGACAGAAGAAGGACAGAAGAAGGACAGAAGAAGGACAGAAGGACAGAAGAAGGACAGAAGAGGGACAGAAGAAGGACAGAAGAGGGACAGAAGAGGGACAGAAGAAGGACAGAAGAGGGACAGAAGAGGGACAGAAGAGGGACAGAAGAAGGACAGAAGAGGGACAGAAGAAGGACAGAAGAAGGACAGAAGAGGGACAGAAGAAGGACAGAAGAGGGACAGAAGAGGGACAGAAGAAGGACAGAAGAAGGACAGAAGAGGAACAGAAGAAGGACAGAAGAGGAACAGAAGAAGGACAGAAGAGGAACAGAAGAAGGACAGAAGAAGGACAGAAGAGGGACAGAAGAAGGACAGAAGAAGGACAGAAGAAGGACAGAAGAAGGACAGAAGAAGGACAGAAGAGGAACAGAAGAAGGACAGAAGAAGGACAGAAGAGGAACAGAAGAGGAACAGAAGAGGGACAGAAGAGGAACAGAAGAAGGACAGAAGAGGAACAGAAGAGGAACAGAAGAAGGACAGAAGAGGGACAGAAGAGGAACAGAAGAAGGACAGAAGAGGGAGAGAAGAGGGACAGAAGAAGGACAGAAGAGGGACAGAAGAAGGACAGAAGAAGGACAGAAGAGGGACAGAAGAAGGACAGAAGAAGGACAGAAGAGGAACAGAAGAAGGACAGAAGAGGAACAGAAGAAGGACAGAAAAGGAACAGAAGAAGGACAGAAGAGGGACAGAAGAGGAACAGAAGAAGGACAGAAGAGGGACAGAAGAAGGACAGAAGAGGGACAGAAGAGGGACAGAAGAGGAACAGAAGAAGGACAGAAGAGGAACAGAAGAGGAACAGAAGAAGGACAGAAGAGGGACAGAAGAGGAACAGAAGAAGGACAGAAGAGGGACAGAAGAGGAACAGAAGAAGGACAGAAGAGGAACAGAAGAAGGACAGAAGAGGGACAGAAGAGGAACAGAAGAAGGACAGAAGAGGAACAGAAGAAGGACAGAAGAGGGACAGAAGAGGAACAGAAGAAGGACAGAAGAGGGACAGAAGAGGGACAGAAGAGGAACAGAAGAAGGACAGAAGAGGGACAGAAGAGGGACAGAAGAGGGACAGAAGAGGGACAGAAGAGGAACAGAAGAAGGACAGAAGAGGAACAGAAGAGGGACAGAAGAAGGACAGAAGAGGAACAGAAGAGGGACAGAAGAGGAACAGAAGAAGGACAGAAGGACAGAAGAGGGACAGAAGAAGGACAGAAGAGGGACAGAAGAGGAACAGAAGAAGGACAGAAGAGGGACAGAAGAGGAACAGAAGAAGGACAGAAGAGGAACAGAAGAGGAACAGAAGAAGGACAGAAGAGGAACAGAAGAGGGACAGAAGAGGAACAGAAGAAGGACAGAAGAGGAACAGAAGAGGAACAGAAGAAGGACAGAAGAGGAACAGAAGAGGGACAGAAGAGGAACAGAAGAAGGACAGAAGGACAGAAGAGGGACAGAAGAAGGACAGAAGAGGGACAGAAGAGGAACAGAAGAAGGACAGAAGAGGGACAGAAGAGGAACAGAAGAAGGACAGAAGAGGGACAGAAGAGGAACAGAAGAAGGACAGAAGAGGAACAGAAGAGGAACAGAAGAAGGACAGAAGAGGAACAGAAGAGGAACAGAAGAAGGACAGAAGAGGAACAGAAGAGGGACAGAAGAGGAACAGAAGAAGGACAGAAGGACAGAAGAGGGACAGAAGAAGGACAGAAGAGGGACAGAAGAGGAACAGAAGAAGGACAGAAGAGGGACAGAAGAGGAACAGAAGAAGGACAGAAGAGGGACAGAAGAGGAACAGAAGAAGGACAGAAGAGGAACAGAAGAGGGACAGAAGAGGAACAGAAGAGGGACAGAAGAGGGACAGAAGAGGAACAGAAGAGGGACAGAAGAGGGACAGAAGAGGAACAGAAGAGGAACAGAAGAGGGACAGACGAGGAACAGAAGAGGGACAGAAGAGGAACAGAAGAGGAACAGAAGAGGAACAGAAGAGGGACAGAAGAGGAACAGAAGAGGAACAGAAGAGGGACAGAAGAGGAACAGAAGAGGAACAGAAGAAGGACAGAAGAGGGACAGAAGAGGAACAGAAGAAGGACAGAAGAGGGACAGAAGAGGAACAGAAGAGGGACAGAAGAGGGACAGAAGAGGAACAGAAGAGGAACAGAAGAGGGACAGACGAGGGACAGAAGAGGAACAGAAGAGGAACAAAAGAGGGACAGAAGAGGGACAGAAGAGGGACAGAAGAAGGACAGAAGAGGGAGAGAAGAGGGACAGAAGAGGGACAAAAGAGGGACAGAAGAGGGACAGAAGAGGGACAGAAGAAGGACAGAAGAGGAACAGAAGAAGGACAGAAAAGGAACAGAAGAAGGACAGAAGAGGGACAGAAGAGGAACAGAAGAAGGACAGAAGAAGGACAGAAGAGGGACAGAAGAGGGACTGAAGAGGGACAGAAGAGGAACAGAAGAAGGACAGAAGAGGGAGAGAAGAGGAACAGAAGAAGGACAGAAGAGAAACAGAAGAGGGACAGAAGAGGGACTGAAGAGGGACTGAAGAAGGACAGAAGAGGGACAGAAGAGGGACAGAAGAAGGACAGAAGAGGAACAGAAGAGGGACAGAAGAGGAACAGAAGAAGGACAGAAGAGGGACTGAAGAGGGACTGAAGAGGGACTGAAGAGGAACAGAAGAAGGACAGAAGAGGGACAGAAGAAGGACAGAAGAGGGACTGAAGAGGAACAGAAGAAGGACAGAAGAGGGACAGAAGAGGGACAGAAGAGGGACAGAAGAGGAACAGAAGAAGGACAGTAGAGGAACAGAAGAGGGACAGAAGAGGAACAGAAGAAGGACAGAAGAGGGACTGAAGAGGGACTGAAGAGGAACAGAAGAAGGACAGAAGAGGGACAGAAGAAGGACAGAAGAGGAACAGAAGAGGGACAGAAGAGGAACAGAAGAAGGACAGAAGAGGGACAGAAGAGGGACAGAAGAGGGACAGAAGAGGAACAGAAGAAGGACAGAAGAGGAACAGAAGAGGGACAGAAGAGGAACAGAAGAAGGACAGAAGAGGGACAGAAGAGGGACAGAAGAGGAACAGAAGAAGGACAGAAGAGGGACTGAAGAGGGACTGAAGAGGGACTGAAGAGGAACAGAAGAAGGACAGAAGAGGGACAGAAGAAGGACAGAAGAGGGACTGAAGAGGAACAGAAGAAGGACAGAAGAGGGACAGAAGAAGGACAGAAGAGGGACAGAAGAGGGACAGAAGAGGAACAGAAGAAGGACAGAAGAGGGACAGAAGAGGGACAGAAGAGGAACAGAAGAAGGACAGAAGAGGAACAGAAGAGGAACAGAAGAGGGACAGAAGAGGGACAGAAGAGGAACAGAAGAAGGACAGAAGAGGAACAGAAGAGGAACAGAAGAGGAACAGAAGAAGGACAGAAGAGGGACAGAAGAGGAACAGAAGAAGGACAGAAGAGGAACAGAAGAGGAACAGAAGAAGGACAGAAGAGGGACAGAAGAGGGACAGAAGAGGAACAGAAGAAGGACAGAAGAGGGACAGAAGAGGAACAGAAGAGGAACAGAAGAGGGACAGAAGAAGGACTGAAGAGGAACAGAAGAGGAACAGAAGAAGGACAGAAGAGGGACAGAAGAGGGACAGAAGAGGAACAGAAGAAGGACAGAAGAGGAACAGAAGAGGAACAGAAGAGGAACAGAAGAGGAACAGAAGAAGGACTGAAGAGGAACAGAAGAGGAACAGAAGAAGGACAGAAGAGGGACAGAAGAGGGACAGAAGAGGAACAGAAGAAGGACAGAAGAGGGACAGAAGAGGGACAGAAGAGGGACAGAAGAGGAACAGAAGAAGGACAGAAGAGGGACAGAAGAGGAACAGAAGAGGAACAGAAGAAGGACAGAAGAGGGACAGAAGAGGGACAGAAGAGGGACAGAAGAAGAACAGAAGAGGGACAGAAGAGGAACAGAAGAGGAACAGAAGAAGGACAGAAGAGGGACAGAAGAGGGACAGAAGAGGAACAGAAGAAGGACAGAAGAAGGACAGAAGAGGAACAGAAGAGGGAGAGAAGAGGAACAGAAGAGGAACAGAAGAAGGACAGAAGAGGGACAGAAGAGGGACAGAAGAGGGACAGAAGAGGGACAGAAGAGGAACAGAAGAAGGACAGAAGAGGAACAGAAGAGGGACAGACGAGGAACAGAAGAGGGACAGAAGAAGGACAGAAGAGGAACAGAAGAGGAACAGAAGAGGGACAGAAGAGGGACAGAAGAGGAACAGAAGAGGAACAGAAGAGGAACAGAAGAGGGACAGACGAGGAACAGAAGAGGGACAGAAGAGGAACAGAAGAAGGACAGAAGAGGGACAGAAGAGGGACAGAAGAGGAACAGAAGAGGAACAGAAAAGGGAGAGAAGAGGAACAGAAGAGGAACAGAAGAGGGACAGAAGAGGAACAGAAGAAGGACAGAAGAGGGACAGAAGAGGAACAGAAGAGGGAGAGAAGAGGAAGAGGAACAGAAGAAGGACAGAAGAGGGACAGAAGAGGAACAGAAGAGGGACAGAAGAGGGACAGAAGAGGAACAGAAGAGGAACAGAAGAGGGACAGACGAGGAACAGAAGAGGGACAGAAGAGGAACAGAAGAGGAACAGAAGAGGAACAGAAGAGGAACAGAAGAGGGACAGAAGAGGAACAGAAGAGGGACAGAAGAGGGACAGAAGAGGAACAGAAGAAGGACAGAAGAGGGACAGAAGAGGAACAGAAGAGGAACAGAAGAGGGACAGAAGAGGAACAGAAGAGGGACTGAAGAGGAACAGAAGAGGAACAGAAGAGGAACAGAAGAGGGACAGAAGAGGAACAGAAGAAGGACAGAAGAGGGACAGAAGAGGAACAGAAGAAGGACAGAAGAGGAACAGAAGAGGAACAGAAGAAGGACAGAAGAGGAACAGAAGAGGGACAGAAGAGGGACAGAAGAGGAACAGAAGAAGGACAGAAGAGGGACAGAAGAGGGACTGAAGAGGGACAGAAGAGGAACAGAAGAAGGACAGAAGAGGGACAGAAGAGGGACAGAAGAGGGACAGAAGAGGGACTGAAGAGGGACAGAAGAGGAACAGAAGAAGGACAGAAGAGGGACAGAAGAGGGACAGAAGAGGGACAGAAGAGGGACTGAAGAGGGACAGAAGAGGAACAGAAGAAGGACAGAAGAGGGACAGAAGAGGGACAGAAGAGGGACAGAAGAGGAACAGAAGAGGGACAGAAGAGGAACAGAAGAGGAACAGAAGAGGGACAGAAGAGGGACAGAAGAGGAACAGAAGAAGGACAGAAGAGGGACAGAAGAGGAACAGAAGAAGGACAGAAGAGGAACAGAAGAGGGACAGAAGAGGGACAGAAGAGGGACAGAAGAGGGACAGAAGAGGAACAGAAGAGGGACAGAAGAGGGACAGAAGAAGGACAGAAGAGGGACAGAAGAGGGACAGAAGAGGGACAGAAGAGGAACAGAAGAGGGACAGAAGAGGGACAGAAGAGGGACAGAAGAGGAACAGAAGAGGGACAGAAGAGGGACAGAAGAGGAACAGAAGAGGGACAGAAGAGGAACAGAAGAGGAACAGAAGAGGGACAGAAGAGGGACAGAAGAGGAACAGAAGAAGGACAGAAGAGGAACAGAAGAGGGACAGAAGAGGGACAGAAGAGGAACAGAAGAGGGACAGAAGAGGGACAGAAGAGGGACAGAAGAGGAACAGAAGAAGGACAGAAGAGGGACAGAAGAGGAACAGAAGAAGGACAGAAGAGGAACAGAAGAGGAACAGAAGAGGAACAGAAGAGGGACAGAAGAGGGACAGAAGAGGGACAGAAGAGGGACAGAAGAGGAACAGAAGAGGGACAGAAGAGGGACAGAAGAGGAACAGAAGAAGGACAGAAGAGGAACAGAAGAGGAACAGAAGAGGAACAGAAGAAGGACAGAAGAGGAACAGAAGAGGAACAGAAGAAGGACAGAAGAGGGACAGAAGAGGGACAGAAGAGGGACAGAAGAGGAACAGAAGAGGGACAGAAGAAGGACAGAAGAGGAACAGAAGAGGAACAGAAGAAGGACAGAAGAGGAACAGAAGAGGAACAGAAGAAGGACAGAAGAGGAACAGAAGAGGAACAGAAGAAGGACAGAAGAGGGACAGAAGAGGGACAGAAGAGGGACAGAAGAGGAACAGAAGAGGGACAGAAGAAGGACAGAAGAGGAACAGAAGAGGAACAGAAGAAGGACAGAAGAGGAACAGAAGAAGGACAGAAGAGGAACAGAAGAGGAACAGAAGAGGAACAGAAGAGGAACAGAAGAGGAACAGAAGAAGGACAGAAGAGGGACAGAAGAGGGACAGAAGAGGGACAGAAGAGGAACAGAAGAGGGACAGAAGAAGGACAGAAGAGGAACAGAAGAGGAACAGAAGAAGGACAGAAGAGGAACAGAAGAAGGACAGAAGAGGAACAGAAGAAGGACAGAAGAGGAACAGAAGAGGAACAGAAGAAGGACAGAAGAGGAACAGAAGAGGAACAGAAGAAGGACAGAAGAGGGACAGAAGAGGAACAGAAGAAGGACAGAAGAGGAACAGAAGAAGGACAGAAGAGGAACAGAAGAGGAACAGAAGAAGGACAGAAGAGGGACAGAAGAGGAACAGAAGAGGAACAGAAGAAGGACAGAAGAGGGACAGAAGAGGGACAGAAGAGGAACAGAAGAAGGACAGAAGAGGGACAGAAGAGGAACAGAAGAAGGACAGAAGAGGGACAGAAGAGGAACAGAAGAGGAACAGAAGAAGGACAGAAGAGGGACAGAA
Source organism: Squalius cephalus (assembly GCF_949319135.1). NCBI lineage: Eukaryota > Metazoa > Chordata > Actinopteri > Cypriniformes > Leuciscidae > Squalius > Squalius cephalus. Next base: position 1,514,261 of record NC_137130.1, read on the forward strand.
GAGGGACAGAAGAGGAACAGAAGAGGAACAGAAGAGGGACAGAAGAGGGACAGAAGAGGGACAGAAGAGGGACAGAAGAGGAACAGAAGAAGGACAGAAGAGGGACAGAAGAGGGACAGAAGAGGGACTGAAGAGGGACTGAAGAGGAACAGAAGAGGGACAGAAGAGGAACAGAAGAGGGACAGAAGAGGAACAGAAGAAGGACAGAAGAGGGACAGAAGAGGAACAGAAGAGGAACAGAAGAAGGACAGAAGAGGGACAGAAGAGGAACAGAAGAAGGACAGAAGAGGGACAGAAGAGGAACAGAAGAGGAACAGAAGAGGAACAGAAGAGGAACAGAAGAAGGACAGAAGAGGAACAGAAGAGGAACAGAAGAGGAACAGAAGAGGGACAGAAGAGGAACAGAAGAGGAACAGAAGAGGAACAGAAGAAGGACAGAAGAGGAACAGAAGAAGGACAGAAGAGGAACAGAAGAAGGACAGAAGAGGAACAGAAGAGGAACAGAAGAGGAACAGAAGAGGGACAGAAGAGGAACAGAAGAGGAACAGAAGAGGAACAGAAGAGGAACAGAAGAAGGACAGAAGAGGGACAGAAGAGGAACAGAAGAGGAACAGAAGAAGGACAGAAGAGGGACAGAAGAGGAACAGAAGAAGGACAGAAGAGGGACAGAAGAGGAACAGAAGAGGAACAGAAGAAGGACAGAAGAGGGACAGAAGAGGGACAGAAGAGGAACAGAAGAG
>NC_137130.1:1522500-1587500 GCF_949319135.1 Squalius cephalus
TACTAAAGTGTACCTGGTGTGTTCTATAAATAAACGTGTATTGACTTCTGGGTGGTTAGGTGCTGCTATGTGGTTGCTAGGGTATTCATGGTGGTTGCTGTGGTAATGCTAGAGTGTTCTGAGTGATTGCTAAAGTGTTGCTAGGGTGTTCTATAAATAAAGGTTACGAATTCTGGGTGGTTGCTCATGTGTTGCTACATGGTATCTAGGGTGTCCTGGTGGTTGCTAGGGTGATGCAAGGGTGTCCTGGTGGTTGCAAGGGTTTTGTAATGGTGTTGTGTGTGGTTGCTAGGGTGATGCTAGGCTATCCTAATATAATCTGTATTAGTGTGCACTGCAGTCTGAGCTTCAGGAATACAGTGCTGCTGGTGTTGTACCTGTGCTCCGGCAGCGCCCCCCCGGCGAGCTTCACCACTGTGGGAAAAACATCCATCAGACTGGTTGGTTCGTTCACCTGTCGACCCGCGGTGAGACGCCCGGGCCAGTGGAATATTCCCGGCACTCGGATCCCTCCCTCCCAGCCGCCCATGGCTTTACCACCTAAACATGCGAGGGTCAGTGAAAACACAGAATCATGTTGTGTATTTGTCTGTTTTTTTTGGAGCTTTGCACCATGTGTGAAGCGTGAACTCCTCCACATGGGTTGTTTATATACTGCTGCTTGGTCGTTGCTAGGATGTTCTGGATAGTTGCTAGGGTGATGAGTGTTCTGGGTTGTTACTATAGTGTTGCTAGGTGGTTGCTAGGATGTTCTGGATGATTGCTAAGGTGATGCTAGAGTTTTATGGGTTGTTACTATAGTGCTGCTATGTAGTTGCAAAGATGTTCTGGATGGTTGCTAGGGCATAGCTAGGGTGATGCTAGAGTGTTTGTGGTCGTCGCTATAGTGTTGCTAGGGTGTTCTGGATGGTTGCTATGATATTGCTAGGGTGATGTTTGAGTGTTGTTGGTATAGTGTTGCTAGGTGGTTGCTAAGGTGTTCTGGATGGTTACTAGGGCATTGCCAGGGTGATGCTAGAGTGTTCTGGGTTGTTGCTATAGTGTTGTCAGGTAGTTGCTAGGGTGATGCAAGAGTGTTCTGAGTTGTTGCTATAGTGTTGTTTGGTGGTTGCTAGGGTGATGCAAGAGTGATGCGGATTTGTGTATTTAGAATGACATTTTATTGTAGCAAAAAACATCTAATTATTTGTAAACAAATCAAACGCTCTGGTCTGTTGTGCTGCCCACCAATCCCGTTAGAGCATCCAGCAGGGTACCTCGATAGATCCCGTTCCAGCCTCCTCTCCGAGGGTCTTCGATGTGGCCGCCGTGATCAGATGTGAAATACGTCAAGGTTTTCTCCGACAGGCCGAGCCTTTCGATGGTCTCCATCATTCTACCTGTGATCAAACACCTGATGTGACTGAGCTGTCGAGTTTTTTTAAAGATTATTGTACTGGAAACAAATCTCATTTTTATTATCAATAAAAAAAAATTACATTTTAAAGTATTTTACAATTTAATTAATATTTTATTGCAGTAATAAACATTTATTTGTTTGCACAATTATTTCTAAATGCCACAATGCAATACAATCATGTATAGGTGGTTGTGAGGGTGTTGTGGGTGGTTGCCAAAGTGTTGCTAGGTGGTAACTATGATGTTCTGGGTGATGCTATAGTGTTGCTAGTGTGTTCTGGGCTCTTGCTATAGTGTTGCTAAGTGGTTGCTAGGGTGTTCTGGGTGGTTGTTAGGGCATTGCTAGGGTAATCTGGGTTGTTGCTATAGTGTTGCTAGGTGGTTGCTAGGGTGTTCTGGATGGTTGCTAGGGTGCTGCTAGTTTTCTGGGTTGTTACTATAGTGCTGCTAGGTTGATGCTAGGGTGTTCTGGATAGTTGCTAGGGCATTGCTATGGTGATACTAGAGTGTTCTGGGTTGTTGCTATAGTGTTGCTAGGTGGTTGCTAGGATGTTCTGGATGGTTGCTAGGGTATTGCTAGTGTGATGCTAGAGTGTTCTGGGTTGTTGCTATAGTGTTGTTAGGTGGTTCCTAAGGTAATGCTAGAGTCTTCTGGATTGTTGCTGTAGTGTTGCTAGGGTGTTCTGGATGGTTGCTATGGCATTGCTAGGGTGATGTTTGAGTTTTCTGGGTTGTTGGTATAGTGTTGCTAGGTGGTTGTTAAGGTGTCCTGGATGGTTGTTAGGGCATTGCCAGGGTGATGCTAGAGTGTTCTGGGTTGTTGCTATAGTGTTGTCAGGTGGTTGCTAGGCAAGGCAAGGCAAGGCAAGGCAAGTTTATTTATATAGCACATTTCATACACAATGGCAATTCAAAGTGCTTTACATAGAAGAAATTAAAATAATAAAAGAAATAAGAATAATTAAAACAGTTAAGAAAAATAAAATAAAATACAGTACAAACAGTCGGACGAATATTGGCACAGTACTCATTCAGTAAATGCACAGCTAAACAGAAGTGTTTTGAGTCTGGATTTGAATGTGACTACTGTAGGAGCACGTCTGATCTCCTCTGGAAGCTGGTTCCAGCTGCGGCTGGCATAATAGCTAAAAGCGGACTCGCCATGCTTAGAGTGAACCCTTGGTATTTCTAGCTGATATGATCCTAGTGATCTGAGTGATCTGTTGGGTTTATATTCAGTGAGCATATCTGCAATGTATTGAGGTCCTAGGCCATTGAATGATTTATATACCAGTAATAATACTTTAAAATCAATCCTAAATTTAACTGGGAGCCAGTGTAAAGACCTGAGGACAGGTTTGATATGTTCATATTTTCTGGTTCTGCTCAGAATCCTGGCGGCACCGTTCTGTATGAGCTGCAAATGTCTTATGGTGTTTTTGGGAAGGCCAGTGAGGAGTCCATTACAATAATCCACCCTGCTGGTGATGAAAGCATGAACAAGTTTCTCTAAGTCTTGTCTGGAAACAAAGCATCTAATTCTTGCAATATTTTTCAGATGATAGTATGCTGATTTAGTTATTGCTTTGACATGACTACTGAAACTAAGGTCTGACTCTAGGGACACACCGAGATTCCTGACTTGATTTTTAGTTGTTTGACCCCTAGAGTGAAGGTATGCGTTCACCTTGAGAACTTCATCTTTGTTTCCAAACGCAATGACTTCAGTTTTGTCTTTGTTTAACTGAAGAAAGTTTTGACACATCCAACTGTTGACTTCATCGATGCATTGGCACAGGGAGTCAATGGGGCTGTAATCGTTAGGCGATAGGGCTAAATAGAGCTGTGTGTCGTCTGCATAGCTGTGGTAAGCAATTTGGTTCTTTCTCATTATCTGGCTCATTGGGAGCATATACAGGTTGAACAGGTTGCTAGGGTGATGCAAGAGTGTTCTGGGTGGTTTCAAGGGTGTTGCTGGTTTGATTTGCTTTCTTTTTTCTTGGCTGATTTGTCTATTTACTGTTATCACTGTTAGCATGGGGCAGAAGGAACAGAAATCCATCTCTTACCAACCATCCAGTCCACTTCTTCCACGTTGTCCCCATACAGCCCATGTTTGCTCTTCCCGGCGAATCTCTTGGACACGAAGAGGGGCGTGTGCACGTGTGCAAACGACAGGAAGAGCAGAAAGGGCCCGTCTCGGTGTCTGACATCATAAATCACATGATGAACAATCACTCTAAACAGAAACCAAAGACGTTTCCCACGGCAGGCACAGAAAAACAGGCCATAATCGTGAGCGTGGGAACGCCGGGAGATGAACAGCTGATCTGTCCGGACAGGACTAGTGTCTGAATTACCACATAATTAAGCAAGCATGCATGCAGATGAGCTTTACAGCTTCCTGTTCACGGGTGAATCTCAGCAAACATGTCAAGAACACGTCAGCACAAAATCAAAAGAAACTAATGAGAAATTATATTTTACATCAAGTTTAAAGATTGCTTTGCATTGTGTGGCGTTTAAATAGAACAAATTAATTCACTGTAAACAAATCCAATTTTTATTACAGTAATAAAAATGATAATTAAATTGTAAAATACTTTATAATTTAACTATTTTTTATTGCAGGGTGTTAGCAAAATGTTAAATCATGCTAGCAACATGTTAAATCAGGTAAGCAACATGCTAATTCATGCAAGCAACGTTAAATCATGTAAGGAAAATGCTAATTATGCTAGTAACATTTTAAAACATGTTAGCAAAATGCTAATCATGCTAGCAACATGTTCAATCATGTAAGCAACATGCTAATCATGCTAGCAACATGTTAAATCATGCTAGCAACATGTTAAATCATGTAAGCAAAATGCTAATTATGCTAGTAACATGTTAAATCATGTAAGCAAAATGCTAATTATGCTAGTAACATGTTAAAACATGTTAGCAAAATGCTAATCATGCTAGCAACATGTTAAATCATTTTAGCAACATGCTAATCATGATAGCAACATGTTAAAACATGCTAGCAATGTGTTAAATCATGATAGCAACCTGTAAAAACATGCTAGCAATGCATTAAATTATGTTAGCAGCATTCTAATGTCAGAATTAGAGAATTTCAGCCCACCTCTCCACGAACTGCTCCGCTTCATTCATGAGCCGCGCGTTCAGCGTCTCCGGGTTCAGCGGCTGCTCCACCACCTCGCCGTTCCTCATGATGATGCAGTTCCAGGTCCTCAAGAGTTCGAAGGGCACGAACCGCACCGAGAAGCTCAGCAGCAACAGAACGGCCAGAAACACCACGAGCGTCAGGCGGATCTGCATTAGCCCGACCACCCGGACCAGAAGCAGCGTGAGGAACGCGAGCGCCACAAGCGCAAAAATCTTCCGCAGCATCTCCTGCAGGTCCACCAGGACATCTTTCCCTTCTCCAGGCTGGCAGTCGTTGAAGTAGGTGAAGGGAAGCCCGTAGAAGAAATCAAAGCCGTGATTGTTGGGATGGTGGCAGTGATCGTTCCTGCTCTCACAGTTCACTCCCAAATGCCACTTACCTGAAGAGTGAGTGAACACACCGTAAAGACCATCATCAAACTCAGTTTAACCTGTTAAAGGGGTGGTTGATTATGATTTGACTTCTCTAACTTTAGTTAGTGTGTAATGTTGCTGTTTGAGCATAAACAACATCTGCAAAGTTACAACGCTCAAAGTTCAAAGCAAAGGGAGATATTTGCTTTTAAAGAAATCGCTTTTTAAGGACTACAACAAACGGCTGGTAGAGACTACACCACATTCCTCCCGGGTTAGTGACATCACCAACCCTAGAATTTACATAAACCCCGCCCCCTGAACACGATTTATAGATTATCATGACAGAATATGCTAATAAATTACACATAAGCTACATAAACATACACACAAGCTGTTGTAGCTCCGCCCTCTGTGCCGGGAGCAGCAGCTCATTTGCATTTAAAGGGACACACAAAAAACGGCGTGTTTTTGCTCACCCTCAAAAAGTGACAACTTTAACATGTTATATAAAAATATCTATGGGGTATTTTGAGCTAAAACTTCACATACACACTCTGGGGACATTAGAGACTTATTTTACATCTTGTGAAAAGGGCATTATACCTCCCCTTTAACAGTTTTCACAGGATGAATTTTGAGTGTTTAAGCTTTCGAACGACACCAAGGACACCTAAATGTCACTTACCTGAAGAGTGAAGACATCAAAATCACAGTTTAACCTGTTAACCGCCACCCTTTTTTGAGCGTAGATCTCTCTACACTCAGCAGATTATAGCAGAAGCGAAAGCACTTCAATAACACACATTATCTATTCAAACACCCACACGGTCTTATTCCTAAACCACAGAGATTCGTCTCTGTCTATTAAACCTTTGACAAAATCACAGTGAACACTCAGATCTGCGTTCTGAGCCAGAGAGAGCCATGTAGTCATGTATAGATATGAAACAGCTTCACAAACAGTCTTTTCAAACACACACTGTCATTATTTCTGTCGTACGATAACCCAGATTATCACAGAGAACTGGATACGTTTATAGTTCGGATTTAAACACTGATGCCACTTACCTAAAGAGTGAACATCAAACTCAGTTTAACCTGTTAACAGTTTTCACAGGAAGATTTTTGAGTGTTTAAGCTTTCGAACGACACCTAATTTATGATGATGAATTATAATATGTGATGGGAACCTTTCAGTACCGGTTCAAAAGGCTCTAGTCTTTACTAGCGAGACGTCTCATCCTTTTGAAGTGGAAACATGCCTCATCCCCTTTGATTCAAGGCTGAAAGAAGTGTTCACTTGCATTAAATTGGAAAAAATCAGACTGTCACTCACTGGTTCTTTAATAACCAGGTTTAATATCCAGGTTCTTTAATAACCACTGGACCTTTGTTAAACTGTGGCGCCCCTTTTTAGATTATTTACTGGCTAACTCTCAAGACACTTAAAGGTGCATTGCGCAAGTCTCTGAGTTTTTGCAGAACTATGCCCCCTCTGGCGGCAAGCGAAACTGCAACCAGAGGTGTGCACGCTCACGGACAAAAGTTTTCTTTTTTTTATCTTACGTGGAGTTTGCGTTGGTGTTTGAAATGAACTACAAGCCGGTCTCTTAGAATCCATCTTCTACGGAGAATGGCGGTGAATACACAAACCTGCCAGACATAGCCAGGTGAGCGTGCCGTGAACGCGCATGACGTCACGCCCAGTCTAAAATTCCATCCCGAATCCCTCTTATTTATTTTACTTTACAGGATTATAGAGACAATCTCAGTGATCAGAGAAGGGCTCATTCAGCCCATCAGGCAATTGTTTAAGCATGTATGGGTTAGAAAACGGGTATTTTTAACATGAAAAGTTGCTTAATGCACCTTTAAGCTGAGAATCCTTCCCTGCCCAAAACTTTTTAAACTATTTAGGGGTTCAAGCATGAAATGCTGAAACCCTATTGTAATTGTAAGAATTTGTAAAACTGATCATGCAGGCCAAACCGTAAGGCCTAGACTAGAGACTTGAAACCTGGCCAGATGGTAGGCCTCAATTTGGGGACAACCTATCAGAGTATGACCCTGATTGGCCCATAGGCCCAATCCTAAACGAAAACTCAGAACTTCACAAAAATTGATGAGCATATGTGACATAACATTTTAAACAAGCAAGCAAAATTTTATGGAGATCGGACCATAGGTGGCGCTATAACTGTCAAAAAGCTTTGAAAACCACATATTTCCTATGGTAAATTGCCTGTATTGGCTGTAAATGGACTTTTCCATCTATTATTTCAGTGGTTAAAAGCTTGCTAAATAAAACTTAATGTCTTAAATGCTTATGTACTTAAAGGCCTTAAATGCTTGAACACCGATAAATACTGCTTGCAGCTTTAATTTTTTATATTATATTGTTTTGTTTGTGAAGATATCAATATTGCGTTGTTGTTTTTCTTTTATTTCCCTTATTGGAAGATGTTGGTTGCTGATTTGAGGGAGGTTCGTATTGGGGTATTAACAGTGTGGAATGATAATTTCATAAAGCCAGTGTTGTTATCTGTTGATTTGATGTTCCATGCAGAAAAATCCAATAAAGAAATTTAAAATAAATATGTAATGGGGGGAAAAAAGCCAATAAAAAAGCTCAACAAGTGTTGTCGTGACAGTCAACAGGCTAATGCTAAAATGATATACATTATATATTTCACCACCTCAGGAAGTCATACAACCAAATGAGAGAACTCATAATAACATGGGGGGGAAATGTGTTTTTTTGTCATTAAAATGGACACACTGCAAAAAATAAATAAAATATCACCCAAAGATGTGCATTCGCTCATCATTTACTCTCAGTTCCTTGAGTCGTTCCAAACCTGTTTGACTTTCTTTTAGAGTTATCGTTAACTAAATCTGAAACCTTCGCTTTCACTCGAAATAAAATAAACGTGATAGTTCACCCAAAAATGTATATTGTCATCATTTACTCACCCTATTAAACCTGTCCATCATACAAAGCGATCATATCGCCACACAAAACTTGGATTAAAACGCTCAGTTTATATGGGTTTGTTTTACGACGCCTTTATGACTTTGTGGATATTCAAAGTTTTGGTTTCCTGTCAATGGAGGGACAGAAAACTCTCAGGTTTCTTTATAAATACCTTTATTTGTGTTTCAAAGATGAATTAAAGTCTTATGGGTTTGGAACGATATGAGGGCGAGTAAATGATGAGCCAATGCTTATGTTTTAGGTGAACTGAACTAAAATTAAATAACTAAAACTAAAAGTGACATTTAAAAAAGAAAAAAAAAGACGTTAAAAACTAAAAATGAAAACAGAAAATGTAAAATTATAAACTAATTCAAAATATCAATAGTATATCCATGATATTAAAATAACACTGCTTTCTTTCTTCTGTGGAACAAAACTAAATATATTTTGAGAAACCAACGTTCTTCAAACTCATTTGGTTTTGGAACAACATGAGTGTGATACGATCATTTTTAAGCAACCTTCAATGGTTTTCTTTATGCATACTATCATTTTTTTATGCATGCAATAATAATGATTTTTACGGTAATGCTTTACAATAAGGTTCATTAGTTAATATATTAACTAACATGAACTAACCATGAGCAATGCATTTGTTACAGTATTTGTTAATCTTTGTTAACGTTAGTTAATAAAAATACAGCTGTTCATTGTTTGTTCATGTCAGTTCACAGTGCATTTACTAATGTTAACAAGATTTATTAATAAATGTTGAAATTAACATTAACAAAGATTAATAAATGCTATATAAGTGCAGTTCATTATTAGTTCATGCTAACTAATGTATTAACTAATGTTAACTAATGAACCTTATTGTAAAGTGTTACCGTTTTTACTATATGCATAAATATTTTTCTTTATCTATTAAATTATTGTTATGCATATTATAATTTATGGACTCCTTTGCGACTGATTCACCCTTAAACTAGTATATATTAAGTGTCTTACCCACAATGCCGGTGGTGTAACCCTGCTTTTGCAGAAGTTTAGCGAAGGTGGTTTCGTTCGGAGGAAGTCCTCCTGATCCAGCGAGGAACAGAATCACCTGCACTCGACCTGTGCTGCCCAGACCTTCAACACACACACACACACACACACACACACACACACACACACACACACACACACACACACACACACACACACACACACACACACACACACACACACACACACACACACACACATTACTGTATAAAACACTCAATCTGAGACTCAAGAGTCCACAGCACAACTATTATAGAGGAACAATATCACTGCAATCACTTTCAGAACGATCTTTTCCAGCTGATAAATGATATAAACACTGTCAGCCAATCAGAATCCATCAACAGAACGACAAAACTTGAGGATGGATTCTGATTGGCTGTCAGTGTTTATATCATTTATCAGCTGGAAAAGATCGTTCTGAAAGTGATTGCAGTGATTTCATTCCTCTGTGTTATTTTTGAAAACTGAATAGGGGAAATAGTCTAGAAACGCAAAAACTTTTCCACACTGTTTTCTTTTTTTCATTCTTTCCCAGACCTGGAAATTACTCAATTCCATATTTTCCCAAACTGCATAGGAACCCTGTAATGTCAACAGTTACAGCTTTTGACTTTAATAACTTGAAGTTTAATAATCAGTTTTCAATTGTAGTCTTTTAAAAGGGCATCTGAAATAATAAACTAAGTGCAATGTAGTTTTGTCAAAACTTGCCGAGTATTCACGTAAACACAGTCAGTTCTGTTTTAAGTGAATGTAAACAGCTGAGAAATGTGTAACAGTGTCATGGATCCGTGCCAGGTCTTAAAGTGACAGCGGCCTAATAAACATGCAGCCAAATTATGAGATAATATTAAAAATATCTATACGGCCGTTTTCCCCTTATGGTATCGATGTCAAAACTGTGGCCAGTGAAAATGCTGAGTAACTTTGGAAAACCACTAGTCACAGTATCAGGTGAGCAAAAAATAATGTCAAGCCCTGATAATATTGTATTAGTAGATGTTGAGATTAACATTAGCTAAGATTAATAAATGCTGTAGAAGTATTATTCATTGTTATTTCATGTACCACAAAACCAGTCTTATGGGGTTTTTTTTTTTTTAAATTGAGATGTATACATCACCTGAAAGCTGAATAAATAAGCATTCCATTGATGTATGGTTTGTTTGTTCGCCGAGACACAACTATTGAAAATCTGGAATCTGAGGGAGCAAAAAAATCGAAACATTGAGAAAATCTCCTTTAAAGTTGTTCATTTGTGTTGCCGATTGTGCTGCATTCACTCACAAAAATACATTTTTGATATATTTACGGTAGGAAATTTACTAAATATCTTCATGGAACATGATCTTTACTTAATATCCTCATGATTTTTGGCATAAAAGAAAAATCGATAATTTTGCCCCATATGTTTTATTGGCTATTGCCACAAATATCTCCGTGCGACTCGAGACTGGTTTTGTGGTCCAGGGTCACATATTCACAAATAATGTTCCCTCTGTATAAAGGCCGGTAGTGTTTCCTCACCGGCGCGGAGAGCGTAGCGGCCCGTCATGAAAGCGGTTCTGCTGGGAGTGCAGAGAGGAGCCGCGGAGATATGATGGGTCAGTTTCACTCCGGCAGCGGCCAGACGGTCGATGTTTGGAGTCCTTCACACACATCACAACAACATCTGCGCATTAATACACTAGCGGAAAACACAGTTTACAATGTTTCAGACCTACACCGCAAGAAATGAGTTTCTTCCTCAGTGTTTCTGTCTTGTTTTCCAGAACAAACATCTAAAACATTCTTAAATCAGGATCCAGTTACTGGAGAAGCAAAATGACTGAAGATATTAGGAAATGCATGCTGAAAATTTGCTCAGAATGAAGCGAAATATCAGACAAATATCTGCCAATGGGGTCAGAAAAATAATCTCGTTTTGGTCAACTCAAGTTTGTTTTTTTGGACCCCATTGACAGATATTTGTTCATCCGTTAATCAATATTAATTCACACAGAAGCACCAATAAATCACACCATTTGGTGGGTCTCTAAAGATCAGCCCGGAAAATGGCATTACTGTATTAACATATAAAGTTATTTAGCATATTGTTTGCACAATTTTTACAGTGAGTAGCAAATATAATTTTACTATTATTATTGCTTTTAAAATATGCATAAAGCATATTACATACACCTGTTTAACATTTGTTGTAATCTAATGATTTTGCAGTTATTATTTTTCCAAAAAGCATAAGTAAATCTATTATTTAAAGCAACACTACGGAACTTTTCCTCTTCGGTCCCCCTACAGGCTGGAAGCGGAATTGTCCATTACCGCTGTCGTAAATAGTTTCGCCGCCCGCAGCCGACCGTCGCACACACACTCGCTGTTTATCCAGCTCCGGCTTTGGAATGAACGATGTCCACAGACAAGGTAGAGTATGTTGCATGATTTTATGAAAGTATGAAGTATTGTGACATCAGAAACGAAGGAAAACTAAATAATGACTATTGTAACGCTTGCCGTAAAGCAAGTCAAATTTGTAGTTTTCTTATGTCTCATTAGAACTACAGAAACGCGACCCGGTTTGGCAAACTTGCATGGTGTGGTTATAGCAGATATAGGGCCGTAAAGCGAATGCAGAAGTGCCGTTCACCCTGTTACGACTTGATGAACCAATAATACGATTTTGAAAACATTATTTTAAGGTAAAAAATGTTCCTTAGTGTTGCTTTAAAAAAAAAAAAAAAAAAAAAAAACTGCATCCATTAGAAACAATTGTTGCATGAAGATTCTATAAATTCTCCTTTCGTATTCCAAGGACAGAATAACACCATACGGGTCTGAAACAACATGAGGGTGAGTAAATGATGACAGAATCCAGTTATTCTTTTATTAATTGATGGCAAATGTTGAAATGAAATGAAATTGCAGTTTCATTCACCTGATGGAGTCGTTTCCATAGCAGCCGAGATCTCCAATGCCCAGATCATCCACCATCATCAGGACGAAGTTGGGTCTGAAATCAGGATCTGCGTGTGTGACACACAAGCTGGACTGGAACAGAACCAGTAAACCAGCAAAAAACCTGCAAAAGCACACCAGAGCTCAGTTTCCCTAACAGCAACACACGTGTGTTATGATTTATGAAATCTGCAGATGCACGAAACCTCAAGCTCGTGTTGTCCATCAGCAGCATCTGGAGATGAAGCTCCTCTAAACTGCAGGTGAGATGATTGACATGTTCAGATTGATCTGTTCGCAGGAGGAGAACACACAGGAGAACACGTGATCACGGAAATGACAACACTTGCACGCGCTTCTCCTGGAGTTTGAACATTAGCTGATCTAATCGTTAACAGCAGGATCATACAAACATATGCATTTCATGCAGCTCAGATTCTCTCTTTAGGTTTCTTTTATATGCTTACCTTGCTTTAAAAAAGTCAGTTTCCTCGATTCTTCACAGGATTTACACTCACTCTCCTCTTATCACTGTAAAGCTGCTTTGAAACAATCTATGTTGTTAAAAGCGCTATATAACTGAAGGTGACTTGACTGGATTCCCTCTTTTACCGACAGGATATTTCACATTCCCAGTGCACTCGCGAAAGACGCACTTACCGTAAACACTCATATATAGACGCATATATTAATGAGCAAACCATACGAACTCGGTTTATTTAATAATTATCAGCTAATGTGAACAGAATGAGTGCAGTTTGTTTGAATCATGCCTGTGTGCTTGTTATACTTGTTTGTTTTATTTTAAACAGAGTGTGTTAAAACAGTGTGCGCTGATAGTCGACACTGTACGGTAGAGTCGAACAAAGAGTCTTTTACCCAAAGTCCCAAAGTCTGCTTTCACATCGCTCATGTTGTTTGCCTGGAAAAGCTGCTTCTGCACAACTCAAATATTTATTTAAATGTGTGCAATAATTCAAAAATATGACTCTACATTTAGCATATTATTATGCATAATACCACACTGTAAATTATTGCGACTATTATTAATAATTATTTACATTGAGTTTATTATTAGTAGTATTATGAACTAATCCTGAGTTCACCATGGTTACAATAATGATAAATAATCCCTCAAAGAAGGTTAATTGCTTCTAAAGGGAACACTTAATTTATGTTTTACTTGTTTTCTCTGAAACATTGAATGTACTAATATTATGCATTATACCACAATGTAAATTATTACTATTATTATTATTGGTAACACCAATACACATGTTACTCGTTACTGTAGTAATAACTTTAAATGATGCATGATTTCATGCAATTAACCCTATAGTAAGTACATGTAGTTAATTATTAATACTCAGTACTTAAATGTATAATTACACTGTAACACTGACACCTTAAAATAGTGTAACCTTTTTCTTATAACTTATAATTTGCTTTGTTATTATTGTTATATAGCTATAATATTCCCTCTAAAGTTACATGATTGGCATTTGATGTTTGTGCAGTTCTGGTTTGTGTCATTAAATCATTGCATTATAAAACTGTGTGCAATTAACTGTGTACATAGTCATTTAATGTAACCAACCCTTTATTCAAACTCAACAATTATTTACAGAATTTAAAATAACAACAACAAAACAGAAAGAAAAAAAATCCTATGAATTCTATTTGGTCAGACAACACAATTTCAAAGTGAATCATTCCAGGATGTGAGATTTGCTTTTTATGAATCAGCGGCAACAATTAAACATCGAACAAAACTGTGTGATTAAAGACACAGTAATGAAACTACATGACACTTTTTAAAGTAACGCAATGAAATGCCTCTCCAGAAAGGCTGTCGAATTACACATGCATACACATGCACGCATCCCGTCCCATTCAAACTACGTGAAATTACATTCAAAACAAGTTATTAACAGTTCTATGTGCTAGTTCAGAACTGCAGTCGAAGCAGTGGGAGAAGGGTGTTATGAAAGAATGATCTGCGTCAGGAGCTCTAAATGAACGTTTGTGCTGCACTGTGAATGCATGAAAACACATGAATTGTTTGTGAAGTTCACTCTGATTCTCGAGATGAGAACGAGTAGTTATGATGTGCTGTTCAAATGTGCACCGGTTCACAGTAGCTTCATGGGAATCCTCGGCCCGCAGAGTTAGGGTGAATCCAGGAGGGTGCTTAAAACTGTGTGAAAAACAGAATAAACATCCGTGTTAGCATGCATAAATACAGTTAGCAGTTCACATCAGTATAGAGCTGCATGATTAACAGTTAAAAGATTGCGTCTGGATTCAAACACCTGCGTGATATTATTCCTAAATGACAACGATTCGTCTCTGTCGAATCACAGCGAACATTCAGATCTGCGTTCTGAGCCGTTGTCATGAAACAGCTTCACAAACACACTCTTTTCAACCACACAGTATCATTATCTCTGTCTGAAAATCATTCAGATTATCACAGAAGTACTGGATAAAGGTTTATAGTTCGGACAGAAACAGTCAGTCTACGGGAGTGATCAAAATAGAGCAAATCACCTTTTGAAAGTAACTTGATGCTTCAAATAAAGATTGTGTCAATTACATCATTACACCAGTAGGTGGCGACAAGAGACTGTTAAAAATGTATGAGTCATTGAATCATTCAAGAGATTCGTTCAAAAACGCTGATTCATCTAGTAATGGAACAAGTGAGGTATTTATGAGTGAGTCATTGAATCATTTAAGAGATTTGTTTTAGAAAAATGCTGATTCATCCGGTAATGGAACAAGTGAAGTCATTATGAGTGAGTCATTGAATCATTCAAGAGATTCGTTCAAAAAATGCTGATTCATCTAGTAATGGAACAAGTGAGGTATTTATGAGTGAGTCATTGAATCATTTAAGAGATTTGTTTAAAAAATTGCTGATTCATCCGGTAATGGAACAAGTGAAGTCATTATGAGTGAGTCATTGAATCATTCAAGAGATTCGTTCAAAAAATGCTGATTCATCTAGTAATGGAACAAGTGAGGTATTTATGAGTGAGTCATTGAATCATTTAAGAGATTTGTTTAAAAAAATGCTGATTCATCCGGTAATGGAACAAGTGAAGTCATTATGAGTGAGTCATTGAATCATTCAAGAGATTCGTTCAAAAAATGCTGATTCATCTAGTAATGGAACAAGTGAGGTATTTATGAGTGAGTCATTGAATCATTTAAGAGATTTGTTTAAAAAATTGCTGATTCATCCGGTAATGGAACAAGTGAAGTCATTATGAGTGAGTCATTGAATCATTCAAGAGATTCGTTCAAAAAATGCTGATTCATCTAGTAATGGAACAAGTGAGGTATTTATGAGTGAGTCATTGAATCATTTAAGAGATTTGTTTAAAAAATTGCTGATTCATCCGGTAATGGAACAAGTGAAGTCATTATGAGTGAGTCATTGAATCATTCAAGAGATTCGTTCAAAAAATGCTGATTCATCTAGTAATGGAACAAGTGAGGTATTTATGAGTGAGTCATTGAATCATTTAAGAGATTTGTTTAAAAAAATGCTGATTCATCCGGTAATGGAACAAGTGAAGTCATTATGAGTGAGTCATTGAATCATTCAAGAGATTCGTTCAAAAAATGCTGATTCATCTAGTAATGAAACAAGTCATTGAGTCAAGTCATTGAATCATTCACTCAACCTGATTTTTTTTTATTCATTAAATATTTTAAATAGACTGCAGCAATTAACAGTTGTCAGAACCTCTAGTGTGTTATTTTTAGGGCTGGGCAATGATTAATCGCGATTAATCGCATCCAAAATAAAAGTTTGTGTTTACTTTGCATGCATGTGTATTTACATATACAAAATAATTATACACAGTACACACACATATATTATGTAAACACAAACTTTTATTTTGGATGCGATTAATCGTTGCCCAGCCCTAGTTATTTTGTTTAGTTTGTTCAGAATCGTGCAGCTCTAAGCACGTCCTGATTATGCAGAGTTGGATGCGTTTCTGGGTCAACATATTTTGTTGATCCTGGAACAACATTCCTGTCCGAAAATGTAATCCTAACCATTTCGCAACCCCTAAACCTAACCATACCCATAACATCTCCCTAAAATCAGAGTGAAATGATAAGTAAATAACTGATTTTGTCAGCCTAAACTTGACATAAACTGTAAACTTGTCCCTCAAATCTGATTGGTTGATTGGAATGTTGTTCCAGGAACAACAAAGATATTGATCCAGGAACATGTGGCTCTTGGTGGAATCAGGTTCTGCCGGCTCTACATCATGTGACGGGGGTTTTCCATCATGTGGCAAAGCAACAGTACTGGAATTGTTTATTGTATGAAAGAGTTAAGTATTTATTTTAATGTGAAAATTATGCATGATTATGTGGTTGGTGTATTTCATGCTGCTATCTAATGCCATATATGTAACAATATTCAGTGAAAAACACATTTTAAAGGTGTAAATAAGCTGTGATTGGCTCACCCTGTGGGTCGCTCTGAGTGCCGTTCTCTTCTTTGGCGCTCTCTGGGTCGCCTGAAGAGAAAGCATATGTTCTCATTCAACAATTAACATACGGACTAGATGCATATGACGAGTAACTATGATTATGTGCTACTGATTCTCCTCTAGAGCGTGAGGCGAGCCACAGACCTCTCTCGACCTTGAAGCACAGTTTCTTCTTCTGATAGGTGAAGTATCCGGTTATGGCACCAACAGCTGCTACTGCAATCCCACAGACGACACCAACAACCGTACCGGATCCACTGTCTGGAACAGAACCAAACCAAACCACACAGTATGTTACTATACGGCTGCTCGCAGGTTCTGGGTAGTTGCTAGGGCGTTGCTAGGGAGTTATTAGGGTGTTCTGGGTGGTTGCTAGGTAGTTATTAGGGTGTCCTGGTGGTTGCTAGGTAGCTGTTAGGGAGCTCTAGGTGGTTGCTAGGCCATTGCTAGGTAGTCATTAGGGTGTTCTGAATGGTTGCTAGGGCATTGCTAGGTAATCATTAGAGGGTTCTGCGTGGTTACTAGGGCATTGCTATGTAGTCATTAGGGTGTTCTGGATGGTTGCTAGGGCATTGCTAGGTAATCATTAGGAGGTTCTAAGTGGTTACCAGGGCATTGCTATGGCTAGGACATTGCTAGGTAATCATTAGGAGGTTCTGAGTGGTTACTAGGGCATTGCTATGGCTAGGACATTGCTAGGTAATCATTAGGGGGGTTCTGAATGGTTGCTAGGGCATTGCTAGGTAATCATTAGGGGATTCTTTTTGTTACTAGGGCAGTTCTATGTAGTCATTAAGGTGTTCTGGATGGTTGCTAGGGCATTGCTAGGTAATCATTAGGAGGTTCTGAGTGGTTACTAGGGCATTGCTATGTAGTCAATAAGGGGGTTATGGTTGGCCCCTAGTGTGTTGCTGCATTGCTGTTGGGCATTCTGGGTGTTTGCTAGGCCAATGCTAGGTAGTCATTAAGGGTGTTCCAGGCGGTTGCTAGGGCGTTGTCATTAGGGGGTTATGGGTGGTTGCTAGAACGTTGCTATGTATTTGTTAGGGGATTCTGGGTGGTTGCTATCTCATTGCTAGGTAGTTGTAAGGCTATTATGCATGGTTAATGGGGAATTGCTAGGCAGTCATTAAGGGGTTCTAAATGGTTGCTAGGGAGTTGCTATGCATTTATAAGAGGGTTCTGGGTGGTTGCTACGCTATTGCTATGTATTCGTTAGGGGATTCTGGCTGGTTGATAGGGTAATAGGTAGTTGTTGGGGTGGTTGCTAGGGTGTTGCTAGATAGACATTAGGGAGTTCTGGGTTGTTGCTAGGTAGTTGTTAGGGTATAATGCATGGTTGACAGGGCATTGCTAGGTAGTCGTTAAGGGTCCTGAGTGGTTGCTAGGGTGTTGCTATGTAGTCACAAGAGGGTTCTGGGTGGTTCCTAGGATGTTGATACGTAGTTGTAGGGGTGGATGCTAGGGGCGTTGCTAGATAGACGTTAGAGGGTTCTGGGTGGTTGCCAAGGTGTTGCTAGGTAGTCGTTAAGGGGGTTCTGCATGGAAATTCACTGTTTTGCATGAGAAGAGTTCCCTCTCGCACCTCTGATCTTCTGGTCTGTAGATATAACTCAGGTTCCTGCATTAAAATACGTTTCACTTATAGGGATTTTGGCAAACCCCTAACACTGAGTATATCTGACAGTGATGCTTGATTTAAACACCACTAATGACACGATCATCATCCGCATGAGTTGATCTTTTATAATACCTGCCGCTCCACCCAATCTAACACACACAAATGATCTGCTCATTCACTGAAGTCAGAACAAACACAGATTAAAGAGGAATGGTCTCCTAATCATCGTTTTGAACTTGTTTGCAGCTCTTTACTCTAATGATGTTTACTGTATAATATCAGTGGATAGACAGTAACAAGAGATTCACACAATGATCCACTAGATGGCAGCATTAGAATACAGCCACTTCAGATTTACATGGAATCCCATTTAAACTCATAAAAAGTGACATAAAAATTCAAAATTATGACATAAAACAATGACTTTTATCTCATAATTTTGACTTCTTATGTCAGTTATGAATTATGTCATAATTGTGACTTTTTTCATCAGGATTTTGACTTTTAATTCACAATTTTGACTTTTGTTCCTCATATTTTTGGCTTTTAATTCACAATTTTGACTTTCTTTCTTATAATTATGATTTACCAAAGAATGTTTTTTTTTTTATTGTGATGAAAATAGGCTTCCGTAGGTTTAAAAAGACATTTCACGTGAAACCTCTTTAGAAGGTATTGACAAGTGTTGCATGATTTTGTCATATGGATCATATTGATATGCAATTTACATAACAAGCATGAGAGTCCCATGGTCTGTATTACAGGAGGTCTGAGGGTCAAAACTGGAGACATTTTAGAGAAGAGGAAAACTAGAACATTTATGTTCAATATAAAGGTTTTTTTCTTTTTTTCTTTTTTTTCACCTGGCAAAGGTTTGGCAAAAATATTATTTTTTGTTTCTGAATTTCTGATGTTTCCATGCTTCAGTGTTTATCACAGGCACTAATGCAGCATTACCCACAATGCCCTGCTGCAGAGAAACATCAGTTCGGTCCCTCCATGCAGTGACTGAGGGAAAAGCCCTCGAAAAGGAGAAAGACAAGACTGAACCTGATTTACTGATCCTGAGACAACAAAACAGAAGACTCAAGTGCACTTTATTCCCTCAGAGACACACAACAGACACACTGATACACAACAGACACACAACAACCACACAGACACACACAGACACAGACACACACAGACACACACACAGACACACAACAACCACACAGACACACACAGACACACAACAACCACACAGACACACAGACACAGACACACAACAACTACACAGACACACACAGACATACAACAACCAAACAGACACACAACAACCACAGACACACACAGACACACAACAACCACACAGACACACACAGACATACAACAACCACACAGACACACACAGACACACAACAACCACACAGACACACACAGACACACAACAACCACACAGACACACACAGACATACAACAACCACACAGACACACACAGACATACAACAACCACACAGACACACAACAACCACACAGACACACACAGACACACAAAAACCACACAGACACACAACAACCACACAGACACACACAGACACACAACAACCACACAGACACACACAGACACACAACAACCACTCAGACACAAAACAACCACTCAGACACACACACACACACACAACAACACCGATAGGAAAAACGTGTTCCCAGATTATGAAGGAAAAACCGACTGACGATCATCACGTCGTCACTGACTCGCTCTCATGTCGCTTCAAACCGTTCAAACGTGAAACATGCTAGATGATATTAATCAGAATGTTATTGTTCCATAATGTCAATCTCCGTCAATTTAGATTTTTTATTTCATAATTATGACCTTTTATTTAAATTTCCACTGATGATTTGAACTTTTTTCTCACAACTATGACTTTTTATGACTTATGTCATCATTTGAATACCAATTGTGAGATTAAAAAAGTGAAATTAAAAGATTTATAAGTCGAAATGATGACATAAGTCATAAAAAGTCATAGTTGTGAGAAAAAAGTAAATGATCAGTCGAAAATGACAATTATGAGAAAAAAGTTTAAATTATCAGTGGAAATTGACATAAACGGTCATAATTATGAAATAAATTGCCAATTGTGAGATTAAAAAAGTAAAATTAAAAGATTTATGTCATAATTTTGACTTTTCATCTCATAATTTCAACATGTGACTTCAAACCCATATTATATTCATTCTTCCATGAAACATGTTAGTTGATATTATTCAGAATTTTTTTTTATAACGTCAACCCAAAAGGATAATTCATAATTTTTTTATCTCTCAATTCCATTGACATTTTGTCATAATTTTCACTTTAATGTTAATTTCCATTTTTTTAAAATCATATTCAATTGTCATATTTTTGATTGTTATATTTTGCTCCAAACTCATATTATTTTCTTTCTCCCATGAAACATATTAGATGATATAAGTCAGACTGTTTGTGTTTTATAAATGTGAATCCCCAATAGGATAATTCATAATTTAGTCTTTTGATTTCATAACAATTTTCTTGTAATTATCGACTTCGACTAATATGCCGTAATTTTGTCTTCATCTCATAATTTCAACATCCCACTCCCATTGTTTTCTTTCATTCATGAAGCATGTTAGATGATATGAGTCAGACTGTTTGTGTTTTATAACGTCAATGTGTGTGTTGTACGCAAACGTGGTGTGTGTATCAGTTGATGTGTGTTTGTTCTGTGTGTGTTATTGGGTGGAGCGGCAGGTATTATAGATGATCGACTCATGCGGACGGACGATGATCGTGTTATTAATTGTGTTTGTTAAGTCATGCTTCATTGTCTTCAGTGCTTCTTTCACATCAATAAATATAGACTTTTATCAGGATAGCTGTTAATTCTTAGGAACAGGAATGAGGCTGTGAGGAATCGAAATGCATTGTGTTTAATGGATTGTAATGTCGTTTAACAACATACTGATGAAACGTTTGCTGTGGAAATCATGTGATCTAGAACTTTTATACAGAGCTTGCCAATAAGTCTGTCCCTCACAGCCTCGTTTTCATTCAATATGACGTCTAACCCGACTAAAGTCTATGAGAATGACTAATGTTCACCTGCGTGATCATAAAACGGGTGAAAATAATCCCACAGACACACAATGGAGGAACCAGAACCACATCTACAGACCATAAGATCACAGAGACACGAGGAAAAATCCTCGAGCTTGTGTATATTAAATATTATTTAATATAATTTAAAAATATGATACCTTTTGGCCCAGAAGCGGCTCCTGCACTGTGAGCTGGAATAGTAGAGAGAACAATGAGATTAAACATAAATATTGGCAATAACCATATTTGTGAAATATGAAGAAAATACAATTATCATGTTTCCTATACAGTACATTAAATATAATGCATTGCTTGCATTTTTTTATGATCTATTTTTCCATGTTTCTGGGAAAGATAACAAATCCTGCCTATAAAAGCCTGATGAGTTGTTTATCACTTTGACGCACACTGCAAAAAATAGTTTATTTTTGTCTTGTTTTCCAGCACAAATATCTCAACTTTCTTAAAACAAGATATATTTACTGGAGAAGCAACATGACTGAAGATATTAACTCTTGTTTTCTGAAATTAATCATTAAAATTAAGTGAGTTTCTGCTTAAAACAAGAACAAATATCTGCCAGTGCACGCAGACAAATCATCTTAATTCAAAGGGAAAACAAGATTATTTTTCATTTTAAGGCATAAACTCACTTAATTTTGATCAGTTTTTCAGTAAACAAGGATTCATTTAGCTTCTCCAGTAAATGTGTCTTGATTTAAGAATGTTTAGATATTTGTGCTGGAAAACAAGACAGAAACACTGAGGAATAAAATAATGTTTTGCAGTGTACAGAAACCGTGATTATCGAAATGTTATACTTTAATGGTTGCTATATTTGCCCTTACATTTTCGATTAACATAAAAAGTAATTGAATTGACTACAAACACATATATTTTGAGTGTTTTATGACCTTGAGCGGTTATTTTGAAAGGCTTATAATTTAGGCCAGACTCGACTGATTTGACCAAACCTGAAAATAATGCAAATTAAGTTTAAAGATGTAAGATCTACATGCAAAACACCACGTAAATATGACAAAAAGTGGCGTATAGGCGTACCTTTGCCATGATCTGCGCTCTGCTTGTCTGCATCTCCGATCTCAACCTCTTCTGTGAGCAAAAATCTCTCATTAATCACTCTGTCTGAAATGTATTAATTCTATACATTCATTGCATTCAGAATAGCATGCATTAAAAAGTTAAATATGCTAGTTGTATTTATATTAGCGCTGGGCAACGATTAATCGCGATTAATCGCATCCAAAATAAAAGTTTGTGTTTACATGATGTATATCTATTTAAGAAATATTTGCATGTATATACTGTATATATATTTATACATCATTTATATTATATGTAAATATAAATATTTTATAGATAAATAAAAAAAAAATCTTAAATATATACATGCATGTGTGTGTATTTATATATATATAGAAAATAGTTAGACACAGTACACACACATATATTATTTAAACACAAACTTTTATTTTGGATGCGATTAATCGTTGCCCAGCACTATTTTATTTATTAATTAATCCAAACTTCTGAAGGTGAAAGCTCAGGAATAATGGATGTAGTTTCTGTTAAATGATAGAGAATGTAAATACACAAATGCACTAAAGCTTTGAGATTATCGCTTACCTGTATCTTCACTGAAAGCATCAGAAAGATCAAATCCTCTAGAATGAACTGGAGAAACACAAAAGCACATGTAAACACGTTTTCATGGTGTCAGACTCCATTACTGATAATCCAGAGTCAAACCTTTCACTGCTTCATCAGTATTCACTGGTTCATCAATATTCACTGGTTCATCAATATTCACTGGTTCCTCTGTTACGACACCGGAGTCTAAGAAAAAACACAGACATTACAGACAAAATATGACATTTAGTCCAGAAAACACTGCGACAAAATAACTATATTCCAGTGAATCTCATGAAAAGTGTAAGACTGCAAAAAATGGAGGGGAGGGCAAATGAAATTAACATTTGAACTCACTCTTGAGAGTGAATCATCCTAATCTACACCTCTTTCCCTCTTCCCCCACTCCTTCTCTCTCATGCTGTGATCACCAACATTCACCCAAGAATCTATATGGTTTAATGTGAATAATTATCATACAGTATTACACGTTTGGTATCATTTGAAATGTCTCAGTGCGACTGGTACAAAAGTCTCATTCCCAAAGAAGGAAACCAAAAGATAAAAAGATATTTAAGAGTTTAGAGATAACTGGCACACAGAGGAGGGTGTGTCTTCCAGGCGAATGGCATCCTACTCTCAAAGGTGTAAATTCCATGTAAATTCCTATTGTTAGCAAATGTTTCCATGTAAATCAATCAACCTCAGTCTCCAGTAAGTCTGGGACGGTGATTAATGCAAATTCCCACTGTGAACTCATGTTTGAAAAGAGGTTTCTGCCTTGGTCTGAGTGTTTAGGGAGATGCTGAAGAGGCGATTCTGTAGCTCACGTCAGCCCATAATGTGTAAGGATCTCAAAGACTTCAGCATTATGTATTTTTCAAAATGTCGGGTTTCACCTTCATCTTTTACTCTTTATCTCTGAGCATTTGATGTTATTGTATTGATTATCTTTGAACTGATTATGAAATTGGCATGATACATTTACCTGGCATAATAAAATTGTTACATTTGATTTTATTCCGACTGACTCTGAAATTGTTTTCCCAAGTAGATTAAACGGATTCGTATGTTACCGCAAGATTTGCGTCGGATTAGTGACGACTAATATTTTCCGTTTAGGGCAACAAAAGTGCTGTTTGACCAATCTAAATCTGGGTGTCTTACCTCAGTTTTAATTTAATGTTACTTTAGATAGGTGTATGTGGGAAATCACAGCATGGCCAATCCAAAGCTATTATAAGACAAGTAAAGTTGGTTGACTTATATCTGTAATAGTGGCCATAGCTCTACTGAAGTAAACGTTACTTTAATTTCAAGTGTATGCAACCACGGGGGCTATATAAAAATATATTTGATTGTGTAAGCGTGAATGCGAGCGATCTCAGGTATATAGCAGTTACCTCTGTTTGATAACCGAAGCTGACGAGATTGTGATCGTGAGACCCACGTTAAACAAGGCGTGAGGACCTCTGAGCATAGCTTAGCATGACATAGCTTCCTAATATGAACGGGTAAAATATAAGTAAAGAGCTGAAAAGAATAATCAAATGTGCTGCTAAACTATTATATAACTGACCAATAACCAATTGGCAATCTAACCTAAATTCGAGGTCATGATAAAATGGTGTCAGATATAAAATGGAGTCAGATAAAAGCTTAAATGGAATTAAATTACTTTGCCACGCGGAAAGACAGTAACACACATCACATTTGATTATTTTATCTTCATGGCTATAATGCTTTTTCAATCAAATTCTCATTACTGTAATATGTACTTGAGTTATTAATTCCTATTATTATAATTATAATTATTATTCCTATTATTCTCATTAATTATTTTAAATCAACAAACATTAGCGGCAGTACAACAAATACTACCATAACTTAAAAATACTTTAAAATTTAAATAAATGTTTTTTTTTCTCATTACATTACAGTTTGAGAATTTATGTGCATAATTGTCATTAAAATAATGTTGCAGTATAAAAAAATGTAACAGCCATAATTTTTTAATGCTATATATATATATATATATATATATATATATATATATTATTATTATTATTATTATTTATTTTAATTTTTTTGATTATGGGGTGGCATGTGACCCAATTTTTATACTGTGCCATTATTTCCATGACAATTAAGCACATTTTCCCCTCCAGATTCTCATAAATGTAATGAAAAAAACAAACATATTATTTACATTTTTAAGTATTTTAACATTATGTATTTTAACTTCTGTTAATGTTTGTTGTTGTTTGTTAATGTTTGTTGTTAAATTATTGTATTTAAGTAAAGTTCATGAGATTTACCCAGTATCTACTCAAAGTTTCTGTAATAAGTGTTAAATTGACCATGTTTGCATGTGTTTCAGATACAAAGAGAAACGCACCAGTTTCACCAGAAAAACAAACTCATTTCACTGACTGGACACTGGAAACCCCCCAGCTTCAAAAACCTTCCAGTCCATCGCCTAATGCAGCATAATCAGAAGCTCATAAGTGAGTGATTTGGGTATATTCTCCATAAAAAGTGACTCTTACAAAACAGCGCTCAGCACAAGTAATATTATTAGTTTGGCATTCACATGTTGAGTTATCATCATCATCACACAGCAAACAATGATGTTCTTCCTCAGTATTTCTGTGTCGTTATATATCGACAAATATCGAAACATTCTTAATTCAAGATAAATTTACTGGAGAAGCAAAATGATTTTTGCTTTCTGTAAAATGTATAAAATAAAATAAAGTATCTTGATTTAAGAATGTTTAGATATTTGTGCTGGAAAACAACAACATAATTTTAAGTATATTGTTATAAATATACATTAAATTTAGCTGGATTTATGATCTTAACTCTTTCCTCGCCAAAGAGAACTGAATCTCTGGATCAAAACACAGGAGAAGAAGAAGCGATAGAAGCATTGCTGACACATGTAAAATATTAGCATATAATTCAAAATTCATAACGTTACAGAATGAAAAGCTTTGAGGTGTTGATGGACTCGATGTTCTCCATCTGTGTTTATGATCATCGTTCTGAATCCCAATTTTCTTCAAAATGTTGCTTTTTCTAACCAAACTTACTCACATTCAAGTGTAGATAAAAAAGAATGCATGAAGCTAGTTTTGTTTTTGTTTTTTTAAGCAGAGGCTCTGTTTCTTCTTTTCATATATTGACTGTTTACATGATTATACAACAAAATATTGTGGGGGGCAATAAAAGGTTTGTGAAAATGATAAAAAATGCTGATGTTGACTGCCAACTTTTTCGTGTCCTATGGAAGCTTAAGAATAAAAAAGTAAAAAAGGTCATTGTGACTTTTTATCTCACAACTCATGACTTTTTTTCTCACAATTGCATGATATCTGAGATAAAAAGTCGCAATTACCTTTTTTACTTTTTTATTCCGAGGCAGAAACAAGTTTCCATCAAAATACAAAACACACAACACTGTATCTATTTCTAATTAGACTGGGTTCTTACAATCATTTTAATATTGATTTCATTTTAATTCAGTTTCGAAGGATAGGTGCGATTCTGCCTTTGAATCTGGTCAAAATGTGATATCTTATTATGATGCCTTTAAATAGGCAACACACTAGGTTTTGTAACAGATCCCTGAACCTGAAGAATACGTCAATTCATTTTACAAAGAGGCTGATTGAATCCACACACCTATTTTTTATCATTTCCAGCATTCTCTCTCACACACAAAAGCATTCAGACAGGAAATATTCTTAAAAATGCATGTTTATGACATTTCCTTGTTACCTTTATCTGGTTCTTCTTGGTCCGGTTTCTCTTGGTCCGGTTTCTCTTGGTCCGGTTCCTCTTGGTCCGGTTCCTCTTGGTCCGGTTCCACTTGGTCTGGACTCTCTGGCATGGGTTGTTCTTCTACTTCACCTGTATGTTCTTCTGCCGTGATTTCTGACAAAGAGAAACAGATGTTCTTTTCAGATGTAGTCTAAACCAGCGAACAAGTCAAAGATCTGTGATGATAAAGATGGGAAAACATGTTCACTGCAATAAATGCTTTTCTTACTTCATATTCTTGTCTTGTTTTCCAGTGCAAATATCTAAACATTCTTAAATCAAGATACATTTACTGGAAAAGCTAAATAAATTAAGATATTAGGGGCCCTATTTCAGCGATCTAAGCGCATGGTCTAAAGCGCACGGGGCAAGTTCACTTAGAGCGTGTCCGAATCCACTTTTGCTAGTTTAACGATGGGATAAATGGTCGGTGCTCCCGGTGCATGGTCTAAAAGGGTCGTCCCTGTTCTCTGAATGAGTAATGGGTGTGTTTTGGGATTTACGTGCGTTAAACCAATCAGGGTCTCATCTCCCATTCCCTTTAAATACCAGTTGTGCTCCACGTCTCCAGAGCGCAAACAGATCTGCTCATGTGCGAGGTCAAAGTGCGCAAGCAGAACATCTACAGGACAAGCCGGATTCACCATATCTTTATGTACACAATAATAATCTTTTACATTGTAATCCTTTTAATTTTTATATTTGGCATGTTTGTGTGCCGCTGCGCGTCCCTGTGTGTGTAATAAGCAGAGTGTACGCGTGTTGTGGACCCGCTTATACTACTACTATGGCCAATCATGTCGAGTGCGACGAACTGCTTCCCGTTTTGAGTGTCTCTCTTCCAGAAATGACTTGTAGGCCTCCTGAGAGCCCCTGCGGCCGTTGTTAATTGCTGCGCGCCAGTTGGGTCTGTCATTTGCAAGTGCCTCCCAGTTGTCCAGGTTGATGGAGAAGGCCTGAAGATCCCTCTTAATGACGTCTTTAAAACGTAGATGGGGGCGACCATGTTTGCGGGGGGCATTTGCTAGCTCGCCATATAGCAAGATTTTTGGGAGGCGGGTGTCATTCATTCGATAAATATGCCCAGTCCTGATAAAAGAATAAATGAAACCATGTCTCACTTGCATATATTAAGATGCATATATTAAGTACACATGCATGGACTTTGAGGAGCAATGAGAGGTTCTTGTTGTGCCAGACACGCTTGCTCAATTCTCCAAACATTGATGATGCCTTCCCAATGTGCTTTGCGTCAAGGCTATTGTTGTTTGATACTGTGGATCCTAGGTAGGTGAATTTGTCTACCACAGATAGACATGTGTTGCTAATGTATACTGTAGGGTTTAGGGTTACAGGTTGGGCAAGGATAACCGTCTTTTTAAGACTATTCTGCAAACCAAACTCTAGACAGAAAACATTTTGCTTGATTTAAGAATGTTTAGATATTTTTGTGCTGGAAAACAAGACAGAAACACTGAGGAAGAACATCATTTTTTGCAGTGCATGTGTATAAGAACTTCTTTAATAAAATCAGACATTTTTTTAATATCTCAAGATTGATGTAACCATTTATATAACATTACAGTAATGCGATGACTCTGTTATAGTTTAACTGTGGCAATCAAAAGTTGTTCATAAAAACGTTTTGTTTCTATGTAACAAAAACAAAGCAAAGTTTATATATGACGTCAACTTGTGGCTTTGAAAAGATCAAACTGTGAGATAAAGAAGATAAGACCAAACTGAGTGATAAAAGAATAAATGAAACCTTGTTCAGTAACGTCAGTCTCATCAGCCGGCGGATCAGCTTCTGAAAACCAAAGCAAGCGAGTATTCAACGTCTGTAAACTTAAAATAATCTGAAAACAGCAGTTTACAAATGTACAGTACGTGCAAGGACATAATATAAACTTTCTGCCAACCTGTTTCAGGTGCTTCGGCTTTATCTACTGTACAACAAAGAAAAAAACAATGATCAGTACAATATGTTTTTTAAGTCGCACTCAAAAAATATTTTAGGCTTTGAATTGCATATAAAATGTCCATCCATTTGCATTACACCATTAACATACACTAAAAACTTAATGTCATGCATAAATGAAGTTGCACTAAAAAAACAGTTTATTATTTATTTGCATCTATTTGATTTGATGTAAATAATCATATTTTCAATATGCATTTATTCAAATGGATTAGATTCAGCATACATTTGTTCACATTATTCAGTTAAAAGGTATGAATATGACTAGATGTGGAACAAGCAATATTCAGTATGAGGTTGAAAGAAATTGGATGTATTGATTATAAATATATTTGGTTATTGCGTATTTAAAACACGTTTAGAACAATCACAGAAATATAACCTGTTTCATTTATCTATGACTGACAAATATGCATCACATTAAGTTTATACGATTGTTAAACACAAGGAAATGTTATATGCGATTCAAATACATAAATCTTAAATTTAGGATTGAATATATTTTGCGTGCACACTTGACAGAATTTATATTTCCATTGATGTAAATTCTTTAGAAATTAGTTTTGTAGACAAATACGAATTGCCAACATAAAAACATAATATTTCAGTCCCGTTTATGCTATTTTAAAGGTTCCTAATGTTGTTTTGGAGTCTCCTACAATTGATTTACATGCATCCAAAGTCAAAAAACACTTTCATTTTCTCATAATACACATTTCTCAGTGTCTGAAACGGTTCGATCAAGAGATGCTCTCGTTCTGAGAGATGCTCTGCTCTGATTGGTCAGACGGCACAGCCTGTTGTGATTGGTCGACCAGCAACAACCAATACGAGTGAAGTCAGTGGGGCGCGCGTGATCCGTCACTCTTCAGTGCCGAGTCCAACCGAGACAAGAAGAATGAGAAGCTCATTTTAGCAGTCAGAAACTGTCCTGTAATGTATGATATGTCTCCGTGTACATACGGTGGTACTTGCCGTGCTGACTCCGAGACTGAATGCTTTTGTGAACCCAGATTTGCTGCAGTTAAATAGCCGCGATGGCAAAGAGCACTTGCTGTTTCTCGTTCATCTTTAATATTATGCATTTTATGTACTGATTCCATTTACATTTAGACTTTTCCTTTCAAAATGTTTGTTTGTAGCGGCAAGAAAACGGATTGTTCAACAACATGGAGTAAATCCGTGAATGTCACTCACAAACATTACTAGGCAACCAGTAGTGGGAGTCGCTTGTAGTGTGAACGCAACTTCAGATACAACTGGTGTTTGAGGGCGGAGCTAAGTAGACATCGTTCACCGACAGCCAAAGAAGGCCATTATGCAAATCTGTTACATTGTTACATAAGGTATGTAACAAAACAAAAAAACTGGAATTGCTGACGACTCGTTTCTGCAGTTCAGAATCGAATTAGGAGACAATAACTTTATTTAAAGGTGCCCTAGAATGTGAAATTGAATTGATCTTGGCATAGTTAAATAACAAGAGTTCAGTACATGGACATGACATACAGTGAGTCTCAAACACCATAGTTTTCTCTTTCTTATTTAAATCTCGTTTTTGAAAAACACCCCTGAAAAACAGGCGAATCTCCACATAACACCGACTGTGTTCATTCTGTGTTCAACAGTCGGGATCATTAATATGTACGCCTCCAAAAATTTGCATATGCCAGCCCATGCTCAGTGCCAGGCGAAACTGCACAGCCGAATCATCAGAAGTTCTGCAGGTGAAGAAACAAGCAGGAGGAGGATCATAGGGAAAATGGCAGATCTATCTATAATCTATCTATAATCTATCTATAATCGGATACCGCTACAGTTTAATTCGAAGTTGTTAGTTTGCTCTGTCCATTTCACCACGGACTGTTTTTCTAACCTGGAACAATATCAAGCAGCCAGGCTTCTCTCGGCGTCTCAAACGGACGAAGGGGGCAATTTCAACTAACGTTATATTCCCGCAAGCGGTAAGTAGTGATTTTATTAACGATAATTTACACTGTGTTATCTAGATCCAGCGCGATATTGTTTTTCCTCGAGAGACATCGTGGCTTGCAAACGAGCGAACGAAGCTTGGCAGTCGCTCAGTGTTTGGATGTACAAATGAACACAAAAATATTTTTTTAGCTCCTTCATCCGAGCCTCTGGAGAACCAGTGGGTTATGTGAATTTCTGATGTGTAATTGTTCAAGTTCAGACAGATAATCTTTCTCTCAAAGTCGTTCAACACTGTTTATGCATCAGTAAATCGCGTTGCAGTGATAAGATCTTCATTCACGCGATCAACAGGCTGTCATCAATGCTGGAATAGATCTAAATACTTAAAAAACTTCTCATGATTTGTTAATCCCGATA
Organism: Squalius cephalus; assembly: GCF_949319135.1. Taxonomy (NCBI): domain Eukaryota; kingdom Metazoa; phylum Chordata; class Actinopteri; order Cypriniformes; family Leuciscidae; genus Squalius; species Squalius cephalus. Next base: position 1,553,470 of record NC_137130.1, read on the forward strand.
GCTGTAATAGTAAAAACGTATAAAAGCTGTAATAGTAAAAGTTTTCCAGATAGCTCTACATGTAATGCCAGATATTTCATATGCAAGCATGTCAGCCAATCACAGCAGAGGGCGTTTACACTGGAGTCTCACAGCAGCCAATCACAGCAGAGGGCGTTTACACTGAAGTCTCACAGCAGACACGCCCCTTCAAACAGAGCGTTCAAATCAGAGGATGAAATCAGGCTAGGAAATATGCCTTTTACTTCTAAATTATAACAAATTTTGATCTAAAAAACATACTAACATTATAAGGGCACCCCAGGAAACATTATAAAATAATAAAATAATCCATTCTAGGGCACCTTTATAATAAGTTCATTAAAACTTTGCAGAGCTTTTACATTCATAAACAGCTCTAGTACACACTATATGAACGTGAATATTTGAAAAAAGCATAAAAAAGAAAAAAAGAGCACCCCACTATTATAAGCTTGGGGGAAAAAAAACTAAATAAGGATGAGTTTGGGAAGAAAAATGTCCCAGATACCTTTTTGGGAAAGCAATTTGAGAATGCCACAAAGCTGGACTGCCAAAGCACTCGCCACAAGTGTCAATAACACACACACTTTGAGCAGAGCTGGTGGAAAGACATGTGGAGAGAAGTGTCGTGTTTCTACCTGCTTCAGTAGGAGCGTCTCCTTCAACAGGTTCTTCTTCAGCTGATGAAGCAAAGTCAGCGAAATATGAGTCAGATGCATGTGATGGTGTTTGTTTATTTGAAATATGTGTGGTTATAGCATCACTTAATTTGATAACATCGATCCTGGAGGAATGTGTGAACGGGATGATTGTCCGACTCACTGATTCACACATAAGTGTTTCACGAGCAACATATTAAACATTGCATCTGTTTTTTCACTACATCTCGGCTATACTGACTCTTACCGAAACGGCAAAAAATGTACTAGTCAAAACCACATTATTATTACAGGCCCGATGAATTTCTATGACTTTTCCAGTCCTTCATGATTACAGGATAGTTTAAAAATCCTCTTATACGGAAAGAGCAACTTCTAGCGATGGAATATTTTAAGGCTGAGCATAACTAGAATTATCTTTGAGAAATTCCCTTGATTTTGTTCATGATTCTTACAGGCCCTTTTTTAATTTTCTAATACATTAGCGTCCAAAAGTGATGCTTAGGAAAATTCACATCTTCACCCTTCATTCAAATATTATTAAAGATTTTGTAGTCATATTGTGTAGTTGTGTTGCAGTCGATGTTTTATTAGTGATAATAACGCAATGAAACATGACGAATTGTGCAACATAATTTATGGCCAGACTGTCATTCAAAGAAATTATGAACACATGCAAAAACAAGAGAACCAACGAAATATTAATAACTGATTATGTTGTAATCAATGTATGTTTTTGTTTTTGTTTTTTTTTGCATACTAAAATCAAACCTGTAGCTGAAGTTTACCTTTTTTTGCCAAATAGTTTTGTCATACAAACACCTTAACTAAGTTTAGTGTTTTGTTCTGTCTTCATATTTACAATCTTTAAAAATATAAAATATTTTCCTCATGTTCTGATGGTTTCATTGAACTTATAGGGTCATTAAAAACACACATCACTTTTGGCCACTGCTGTATATCCAGGTTTTCTACGCCTGATTTTAATATTCATGTTTTTATTATATTATATCTCCTTGTTATCGTCTGTTATTTGTGTCTTTATTTCAGTGATATTTACCCGCTAGTGTTTCTGTTTCTGACTGCTCGTCCTCGGCAGCACCTGGGAAAACACACACACACACACACACACACACACACACACACACACACACACACACACACACACACACACACACACACACACACACACACACACACACACACGAGCTGAAAACCTTCAAACATGGCAGATCTGGGTGATGTGTTGATTTAGTTTAGTTCAGGCGTTATGAGTGTTGACACTAGACTAGTATTGGAAACCTGTACCTGAATCAGGCGTTAACTCTTCAGCTTCAGTCTCTATTAACAACACAAAAGACAATAAATCACAATATTTCAAGGTGTATCATTATACCGACTCTATGATGCTGATGAATATGCATTATGCATTGACTAACAGACTATATTACCTGGCAGAATATTCTGATTATTATTTATCATTGCAGTCTTTTATCAAACTGCATTGAGTCAATTAGCTTTTTTTTATTTATAATTTTAGTTTTCGTTTTAATTTTAATTTTACCTTAATTTTTAGTAATGCTTGTGTTTGTCATTGCATTCATTTTTTATCTTTCTATTTAGGTTTAATTTATTTTTATTTCAGTGTTTTATTTATTTTCGAACGTAATTCAAGTTGCTAAAAATTTAGTTGAAGTTTTTCATCTAATATTTATATTTTATTTTATTTCAGCTTTATTTCAATCACTGGAAATTATTTTTAATAATCATTATTTTTTTAATTTTTAATTTTGATTTTTAATTTGTTTTACTTCAGTTTTCATTTTTATTTATTTCCAGTTAGCAACTTTATTTCATTTAGTTGTAAAAGGTAACATTTCTGATTTCTGTTTAACCCTCTGGTGCTGTTCGGTCATTATTTGACTGAAAAAAATTATGTTTTGTTTTTTCAAAAACTTAGTTTTGGCACTTCTATGTGAACGCACACATAAAAATCATGCAGATGAATCGAAAAGGTAAATGGTCCTGAAAAAATAATCACACTTTTGCTCCTCACGGTCAAAAATGGAATGAATGGGAAACGAATTTCTTCTAGTGGAAGCGTTTGGCCAAGCAAAATATCACTGAAAGCTCATTTTTTGAGATATCAACCTCAAATCAAATTCAGTCTGTGATCCAAAGCATTAAATATCTATGAGAGTTTAAGCTGGAAATGTTCAGGTCTATGCTCAAAAAGTGAATAAATGGATTATAACTGCTGCATAAATATAATTTAGTATCATAAAATCCCTTAAAAATACAATTTTATCATTATCAAACTAAAATAATTTACATTCATTTGATTGAAAGCCACATTTGGTCATTTTTGAAAGCCACATGAAGTTTTTAATCTAATATTTATATTTTATTTTATTTCAGTTTTATGAAAACAACTTTTAAAGAGGACCTTTTATGCCCTTTTACAAAGTCTTGATGTTGTTTTGGGGCTCTAATAAAACATTATATGATCCGGCTCTTATTCATGCAAATGCTTTTAAACCAGACAAAAGAGAAAGCACTGCCTTTGAATGTCCTGTCATGACATACACACACACACACACACACACACACACGACGTGCAGTATCGGTTCTCTGCTCTTGACTAAAGAACTTCTGTAGCTTTAATAAGGATTAGTCTATATTTCATTTATAATTTATGCAGTGCAGACTGTTTGATAACTTTATTAAGTATTTAAAATATACTGTCTTTATGTTGTCTCTACATTAATTTGGAGATTAACTGTGAAATTATTACATTATAAAATATTTAAACTAATGTAAACCTATAAAAACGTAAGTGTTTTTAATTGCAAATTAATCGCGAATAATCACAGAAAAAATGTGTGATTAATCGAGTTAATTTTTTAACCGATTGACAGCACTAGTTTTAAATCAAGTCTAGTCGAGTCTCCTTCATTTATACAGCGCTTTAACACTATAGAGTTTCACAGCAGCTTTACAGTGATAACAGGAGATTACAGTAACAGAGAGAGTTTAGGCTTTACAGCAGATCTAGAATAAAGTTATTGTCCAAATAAAGTTAGTTTTGATTGATTCACTTCCGTTGTAAAGATCATTAGTTATTAACGTAGCGGCCGCTAACACACACCGTTCTCACAGGAAACGCTTAATATGTTCCGGCTCATTTACACAACAACAGTGTGTTTTGGTTTAGTTACACCTCTTATTAATGGTAAAATCACTGTAAAGTGCTTTATTTCAGTGTGTGTGTGTGTGTATGTGTGTGTGTGTACCTGTAGGATCTGTGGCTTCATCCACAACTTTATCCACTGTTTCTTTAGTTGGAGGTTCAGCGTCTGTAACTTCACAATCACAGTCACAGTCAGAGACGCGACACTAGATCTGAACATTACTGATTCCTGCACTGTAGAAAATATTCATGATTCGTAATCACAACTTTTTATCTTTTGTCAAATCAACTTAGATAATTAATGTGGTTCAGATAACATAACATTTCGAGTTTCTATTTATTAAACCAATCTCATTTATTTTATTAACTCAAATTTTTAATTTCAGTGAACTCAAATGTTTAATGCCTGGTTCAGATTACACGATTCGATCCGTTTGACGTATGGTGTCGTGGGGATTCGTAAACGAGAACGGGCGTCACGATAAAAAGACTCGCATGTTTCATTTCTTTCCGGTCCTCCACGACGGGTTCCGTCAAGAGTGAGTGAGTGTGTGTGTGTGTGTGTGTGTGTGTGTGTGCGAGTGAGTGAGTGAGTGTGTGTGTGTGTGTGTGTGTGTGTGTGTGTGTGTGTGTGTGTGTGTTTGCGAGTGAGTGAGTGTGTGTGTGTGCATGCGGGTGAATGAGCGCACAAGTGAGTGTGAGTGTATCTATGTGTGCGAATGAGTGAGTGTGTGTGTGTGTGTGTGTGTGTGTGTGTGTGTGTGTGCAAGCGAGTGTGTGTGTGCAAGCGAGTGTGTGTGTATGTATGTGAGTGTGTGCGGGTGAATCTATGTGTGCGAATGAGTGTGCGAGTGAGTGAGTGAGTGTGTGTGTGTGCAAGTGAGTGTGTGTGTGTGTATGTATGTGAGTGAGTGAGTGAGTGAGTGTGTGTCGAGTGAGTGTGCGCGCAAGTGAGTGCATGTGTATCTATGTGCGAATGAGTGTGCGAGTGAGTGAGTGTGTGTGTGTGTGTGTGTGCAAGTGAGTGTGTGTGTGTATGTATGTGAGTGAGTGAGTGTGTGCGAGTGAGTGTGCGCGCAAGTGAGTGCGTGTGTATCTATGTGTGTGAATGAGTGTGCGAGTGAGTGTGTGTGTGTGTGTGCAAGTGAGTGTGTGTAAGTGAGTGTGTGTGTGTGTATGTATGTATGTGTGCGATTGTGCACAGAGTGAGTGAGTGAGTGTGTGTGCGAGTGAGTGTGTGCAAGTGAGTGTGTGTGTGTGTGTGTACAAGTGAGTGTGTGCGAGTGTGTGTGCGCACGAGTGAGTGCGTGTGTATGTATGTATGTGTGTGTGTGAGTGTGTGTGAGACTGCACATGCAACGGGTAGCAGAGGGGTTACCAGGATGTCATGTTTGGGGGGGCAACATAAACAATTGACAAATCGGCGCAAAATGAAGCTATACTACACACACTCTGTTCTAGTGCAGATCTTTTTCTAAGCCAGGAACCAGAGAGCGGCACAGGACCCCTTTAGACTATAGGCCTAGCACAAAACAGTTAGTTAGTTAGGACTACCGGAGGAGTTTTGAGATATATAGCCAAAATAGACTTAGATAAATGTATTTAATCAAATACTACTATTTTTCACAGTCATCTTTTTACTTTAAGACCGGGGTAAAGCAAGGAAAACTACAACTTAACAAGGCTACGTAATGAACAACACTCGTCTCATGCGTGGAGGTGGAAAAACAAGTTCTTTGTGACATGCAAGATTAAAACTTAAATGCAAAAGAAAAGGCACGAGAATCGGCTGTTTTTGCCAATTTTAAGTTTTAATTTAAAATGTTTGTGATTTTAATATAGTACATGTTTAAATATTTTTACCACTTGCTTGAGCAACTTAATATATCTATATATAAGTAATGCATTGAATGATACTTAGTTTAAATTGTGTTTAAACGTGAATACGTCTATTAAAGAGTGTATATGTGTACAAAGAGAATCGCAATGCTGACAAAACTTTTGTTTTTTAATAAAAGTTGCTGATAACTTCTGGATTTGAACTAAAAATAGTGAGTATGTGTGTGTGGTACAGCCGTGGTTTACGCACTGCAAACGCAGCATATGTGAAAGCACTATAGCGTGAGCTGCTCCTGCACCGCATACACACTGCACACGGAGTACCGGTATGTGTGAAACAGGCGTTAACCTCTGCTTTCTCAGCTTACACATCACACTCCACTGTTATGGTGGCCATTTCAGTAGAGACCCATCAGACCCATCTGATAGCCATGGAAAAATATATGCACAAAACAAGCCACTCTGAAATGTTACTGTTTTAAAGGAGACATATCATGCTTTTAAATCGTTCCTTTTTACATATAAATCATACATTTGTAGTCTATATAAAGCGGAACTGCAATGCTTGGGTCTGAATTCCTCATTATTATAGCTCCACAGGCCCCTTTTCTACCCCTTTTCTGATGTGCGTCTGAGAGCAACTCGTTTTGGTGCGGTCTCTTTAAATGCAAATGAGACACTTCATACCCCGCCCCCTCTCCAGGATGCAGAGGTGACACTCGGTTCAACTCCACCCCGTTCGGCCATTTATGTAGTTTGATAGCATAGGTACGATTATCTAGCGGCACAGAAAGTTTTTATTCACACGTTATTAACAAAATGTCAACAACGGAAGACTTGTCCAGCCAGCCTTACATGTTCGAGCCAGAGTCGGAGCCGGAGCGAGATGAAAATGAAGACGACGAACCTGCAGAACAACGTCTTCATATGGATGTATCGCAATGGTGTGTTACTGTATTTATACATGAAACTTTGGTCTTCCGACCTTTTACCACCGTGTCGATTTATTTTGATTAATATGTGCGAGGGAGAGAGAGCAAGACAGCGTCTAGTTTGGAGACGGTGAAGTCTTGTTTACACCTTCGCCTGGCTCCGAAGAGAGAGAGAGTGCGTGTGCGCGACCGGGTCTCTCTCTCTCTCTGCTCGTTCTTTCAGTTAAACATGCGCCCTGTCACAAGCGCAGCAGTTCATCTACATTAGACGGTGTAATGAAGAGTGTGGGTTACTACATCCAACAACCGATCATTTTAACTTACCCTCTCGTAACTTCTGCATCCTTTAGCTTGGACTACAAAATCACAGCGAGAAATAATAATGGCGGATTGCTCGAAGTGTTGGGCTGGAAGTCTATGTCCTTATTTGGCAGTTCCACTGCAAATACTGTGATATAGTTCACAAAACGTCATAGAGAACAGAAAAATCGGAACAGGTTGAAAAATAAGGCCAAAACAGAATATAAAGATATCAACGAAGCACCTGAAGAGAATAATTTCAACTTTTCTGTACTTCTAAACACTCCAAATATACAACAAAATGCATTTAAGGGCTAAAAAAGTGGATTTAGCATGATATGTCCCCTTTAATAAATACAAAAGTTGGGTGACCCTCCCCTCAACAAAGAATAAAAAGAGCATGACCCTCCCCTATTTTCCTCCAGTGGTCCATTCCATAAATACCGAACGGTCCCATTATGAACCTTGATCTGAAGGAGAACACAAGAATAACGAACATTTTTCTTTTCTAATTTATCATCAGATGGACAGATCATTTCTCAGGGGAGGCAGGGCTTATCCTAGACACGCCCGTAGTCTGACATGTTTCTTGTCCATGACACAAGATTTTAGGAGTCAAAATCTGACACAGTGACTATCGTAACAGATAAAGAAATCGTGTAATCTGAACCTGGCATAAGGCAACCAGGTAACTTCCATTTTTAAGTTAATGTGGTTCAGATAACATAATATTTGGAGTTTCTATTTATTAAACCAATCTCCTTTATTGTATTAACTCAAATTTTTAATTTCAATGAACTCAAATTTTTACAGTGTAAAGTTGCTGCCTTAAATTTTTAAGTACAATCAACTTGGACGTTTAAGTCATTTCAACTTAAATTACATTAAACTGACTTAAAAAAAATTAGTTGAATCTTGTATATAACTTATTTAAAAAAAAGATGAAAACTGCTTTACTTATTTTGATGAGTTAAAGCAATATGTTGTCATAATTCATTGATCATATGATTTTTCACAGTGACATCAGTGGTTTTCAGACCTCATACTTTAACACGTAGCGTCTCACTCGCGCCTCGAGCGAAACACAACCTTTGGCTCATCTCTCCTCAAACGCACAGGTGACGATAAATCAGATACTCACGCGCTCCGTCGTCTGAAGCAGGCGCTAAATCTTCCACGGGTGTGTTGTCTGCAAATATATATATACAATCCATATGTTACATGTCAGGACAGTTCTGAGATTCTAGCGTAAGATTAGAAACATTCAGCCGGTGAGTTTATCAAGAACAAACCTGTTCAAGCACCCCCCCGCCCCCCCGTATCACGTTTACAAGAGCCGTTCATTACCAGTATCAAATGAATGCCTTTATCAATATCAAATGACACTTGCTTAATATTAATATTAATACAATAAGAGCTGAAGACATTTACCATCACAAACATCATTACATGCAAACATCACTGAAGAAAGTGGATAGAATAATTAATGGTCTTAAAGGATCGTATCATTTACTCGTTCTCATGTTGTTTCCTACACTGTAAAAAGTGAATAGTTGGATCAACTAAAAAAAATTACTTCAATTGGTAACACCTAAAGAAATTAAGTTTTCTCAACTTAAATTATCACGTTTTATTGTGAAAAATCTGATAATTTAAGTTAAGAAAACGTAATTTCTTTAGGTATTACCAATTAAAGTAATTTTTTTAAGTTGATCTAACTGTTCACTTTTTACAGTGTACACTCTCATGATCAAAAAAGCAAGTCTTTTAAACTCAACTCTGTAGTAAAAGTTGCTGCCTTTAATTTTTAAGCACAGTCAACTTGGATGTTTAAGTCATTTCAACTTAAATTAATTAAACCGACTTAAAAATGACATGAGTTGAATGAATTTGAACTTGAGTTGAAAAATGAGTTGATTCTTGTATTGAATCTTGAAGTTGAGTTGTAAAAACATATGTTGTCATAACTTATTTATCCTATTTTTGTGTCGCTTTTTACTGATAATCTTCCTCTCAATTTGCTTATTTTAATTCATGAAAGCGACTTTTAATATGTTTCGTTCAGTTTTCATTTTTATTTATTTCCAGACCGTAATTTTAGTGATTCAACTTTTCTGCAAAATTTCTTATTTTTGTTTAATTTTATTTCAGCTTATTACTAACAATGATTTTTAATAGTTTTAGTTCAGTTTAGTTTTTATTTATTTCCATTTAGCGACTGTACTTCTTCAACTTCAATTATTTCAGTTAGTAGGCAACATTTCTCATTTTTGTTTAATTTAATCATTATATTTGATTTCAGTTTTATCTTAATTACTAGTTTTAGTTCAGTTTTAGTTTTTTTTTTATAGTTAGTAACTTTAGTTCTAGGCAACATTTCTCATTTTTAATTTAATAGTTATATTTTATTTCAGCTTTATTTTAATGAAAACGACTTTGGTAACACTTTATTTTACAGTGTCCTTGTTACATATGTTACATGTACTTACCATAGTAATAACAGTAAATTATGCATAATTACATGCAACTAACCCTCAACCAAACCCTAACCCCTAACCCTATAGTAAGTACATGTAGTTGCTTATTATTACTCAGTACTTAAATATATAATTACACTGTAACAATGACACTTTAAAATAAAGTGTAACCACGACTTTTAATAGTTTTACTTCAGTTTTAATTTGTATTTATTTCCAGTTGGTCATTTTAGTGCTTCAACTTTTCTGCAATATTTTTTTTTTTGTTAAATGTTATTAATATATTTTATTTCAGCTTTATTTTAATTACTGAAAATGATTTTGAATGATTTTAGTTCAGTTTTAGTTTTCTTATTTCTAGTTAATAACTTTTAATAACTAAAAACGCTGTATTCTGTTGTCAGGCCAGTAGATGGCGATGCCACTTTGTAAATATAGACATAGAATTTCTATAGACTTCTATAGACGCATGCACATGTCACCACTTTAACAAATTCTTGTTTTTGTAGTTTACAAGGAGACGATAAAGGTATCGTTTTTAAAAACGTACACTTTGAAACCCATTTTCAATAGTTCGCGTTTTCAGAACTGAACGGCCAAAATGCATAAAAAGTTTTCATTTTTAGTTAACCCTGATCACAGATCCCCAAATGAAGGTGTCTTTTGATGTAAACTACACCTTTAAACTCTAAATATATCTAAAATGCAGGTGTTCGTGTTGATCGTCAGTGTGTTTCGCTCTAAACACTTTTAATATGTGTTTTCAGAGCATGAGTCGAAGCACAGGCCCGTTAGTCATTACAGCATTAGAAAGAAATGCTGGTGGAAGAAAGACAGTTACTTCACTAGTTACTAAAAAAACCAAACAACAACTCTGAATCGGTGCCTTTGAGAGCTTCACGACAAAAAGTTCACTTCATGCTCTGAACAAAGATGAAGTTTAGAACAGGGCGTCCCAAAGCACAAAACCTGGTCAGTGGTTTATATTTGGAGAAAGCCAGAAATGTCTGCCAACGGTTAGAAATGGTGGGGAATCATTAATGATATGGGCACACGTCTCGAGAACGTCATCTGATCGTATCCATTGCTTGAGAACATGAGGCCGTTTTACAGGACGCTGTGTAAACTGTTCTGTGTAATGACTGAAGGATCTAAGGAGTCTTAATAGTGCGTGTGTGTGTGTGTGTGTGTGCGTCAAGAGAGCAAGCGTACATCTGTGTTGTAAATAAGTTTGGAATCATTAAAAAAAAAAAAAAAAAAAGTTTATGAAAGAGTCTCTTCTGCTCACCAAGACTGCATTTATTGGATCATAAATACAGTAAAAATTGTGAAATATTATTAGAATTTAACATAGCTGTTTTCTATGTGAATATATAGTAAAGTGTAATTTATTCCTGTGATCAAAGCTGAATGTTCAGCATCATTACTCCAGTCTTCAGTGTCACATGATCCTTCAGAAATCACTCTAATATGAGGATCTGATGATCAAGAAACATTTATGATTATTATCAGTGTTGAAAACAGTTTCATATTTGTGTGGAAATTGTGATGCATTTTATTTTCCAGGATTCTTAGATGAATAGAAAGTTCAGCATTTATTTGAAATATAATCTTTTGTAACATTATAAATGTCTTTACTGTCACTTTATCAATTTAAATGAATATCAATTCACGAACCCCAAACTATTTGTTTGTGGTTTCCACAAAAAAATATGCAAATCATCATATTAGAGTGATTTCTGAAGGATCATGTGTCAAATCATAAAACAGCTGATTTACATTCTAATAATATTTCACAATTTTTACTGTATTTTGATCAAATAAATGGTGAGCAGAAGAGACTCTTTCATAAACATTAAACTTTTGACTGGTAGTGTAAGTTTAAAAAATAAATAAGTATCTTGATTTAAATTCCCTTGATAACAGTGTTGTACAGGACTGATTGAATTATTTAATTTAAATGTAAAAAAAAAATGTGTTTATGCTACAAATTATGAAGTTCCTATAACTCAGTGTTGAACATTGAAGCCATTAAAAAAAAAAAATTATATATATATATTTTTTTTTTTCGTGCAACTTTTATATTAGAATTCATTTCTTCCAGCAGAATGGTGTAGTATCAAAATACATCTGTAAGAAACAGCAAAGAATGGACCAAATTCCTTGTTAGGTCCGAGATATTACAGTACAAAAGTGTATTAAAGTGTTATGTTGTCCAACATCTGCACTTCAACAGTAATGTGCATCTATAGGAAGCGTAATCCTTTCAACAACACGAACGAAATGCGACAGAGACGTTCCCGTAAATTCAATCACACCCGTAAATTTCTCCCATGATAGAGATCTCACTCTTTTCGTTATATGATGTCGATCGGTGGTTCTCAACTGGTTTCGCCTCAGGACCCCAGATTTGTTTTGTTGGATATCAAGTAGCGACAATAACAAACCCGTATCTCATATCACCTACGTCATATTTTCTTTTGTTTTTCATTTAGCTGCTGGTTTTTAGGCATGAGGGCTGTCTGTGTACATTGACATCTATTTAATTTGACTTCCAATTACTTGACGTCAACAACCAAGAAGGACATCTGAAGGGTTTCCCCTTTTAAAAGCTGATAATTCTAATATCATCTGTTGATTAATTGTGTTTTTAGCATCATTCCTCCCGGTTACCAGTTGAGAAGCACGGCTGTGAATTGTATTATTCAGAGATATGAATCTTATCATCACCTTCATCAGGAACGGTCTCAGCAAGGTCATCCGCCGGAGACTCTGAATGTGAGATAGGTAAATTAGCAACCCATATTTATCATCTTTATTGTGTGCCAGGTGATATATTGAACAACGTCAAAAGGTTCACTAGAATAAACACACTGCTCTTATGAGGTACTGTAAAATAAACCTGACGTTAGAGCTGTAACATCTTAGCCAATTCTGCTTTTTATTGCTTTGGCAGAGAGCAGAGGAAGTTTTCTGGAGAAGGGTGTGTTCGCTAAACAGCTTTGGCAGTTATTATAATCGAAACTTACCGCCATTCTCAGCACCTTCCACTCCATCTTCTGAAAAACAGACAAAAACAGCGTTATATAACATTCGATTGAACCTAGCATTCCCAAACAACTAATAAATCCAGTAATATCTGGTTCATTAACACGACCAGTCATACGTTTGAGTTAATTTAAGCTTTCATTTTTCATGATATTGCGATGCACAAATTCGCCTTTTACTGCATATAGACTTTACACTTTACAATACAATCCCATCACAATATTAATATCATCAATAACTAACAATGATCAATACATTATGGTCAATACATTACATTAGTTAATAAAAGTACAACTATATTTCATGTTAGCTCAAGTTCATTCAATAATATTAACTGGGTGACACTTTAGTTTAGGGTCCAATTCTCACTATTAACTAGTTGCTTATTATCATGCATATTGGCTGTTTATTAGTACTTATAAAGCACATATTAATGCCTTATTATGCATGATCATAATCTACATCCCTTAATCACTCAATACTTAAACTTAACAACTACCTTACTAACTATTAATAAACAGTAATTTTAAGTTTATTGAGTCAAAAGTCGTAGTTAATAGTGAAAATTGAACTCTAATCTAAAGTGTGACTATTAACAGATATTACAAATAATAGTGTTAGTAATAACATCTAAATCTCAATCTAAATCTCTTATTCGTACTGTACATTTAAATGTTATGATGCACAAAACAACTGATTTTAGTAGTTTATTGCTTTATTTTTCATTTATGTTACAGACAAAGGAGTTTAAAATGTGCCATTTGGTTATCAGTCATAACATGATCACAATTTTGATATCAAAATAACTATTATTCTAAAATGTAATAAGGAATAAGTCTGCAACTAATGAAGAGATGTGGTTTAAAATGATCCTTTATTGAACCAGACACAGCTTCAGTTTAAATGCAAATGTAGATTGTGTAATCTGTCATTGGCTTTGTTTTATTAGGGAACTCACACATGAACTTCACGCTTCTGGGATCATAAAATGACGCAGATCCACCATCTTTCGATTCAAGAGAAATCCTGCTTGTATTTCCACAATTGCTTATGACTTCACCACACTTATGTGATTTACTTTCCTCAAGCTTTTAATTTCAACCGCCGCTCTTTGAGGTTTTTGGCACAGTTGTCAGATTAAGAGACAAAAGAAGTTTACCCTGTGAGTACGAGGAGGATGGAGACACACCTGTCCACACAAACACACACAGGAGCCAGTGAACAAAGACGGTCGCCCTCACAAAATAAAAAATCCAAGGCTGTAGGAATGAATGCATTAGACATCGCTGTGTGTTGGGGAGAGAGAGAGGCACGCAAACTCCCTCGGGTGAATCAAAAGCATCCCTTTCGTAACTCCAATGCCTTTTCCGTGTAGGGTGTGTCTACATCTGGGACTAGATTGAATTTCTGGGACTACACCTCAGTCTTTCTCAATTTACAACGTTGAACTAAATGCGTGTCTCCCGTCTACATCTGGATGAAATTTCACATATTTGCAGCAAACACCCCCATAAATCGCCATAGACATTAAGAAGGAACATGTTTCCCCAATATTCAGATTTTTAATGGCCTTTTTTAAAAGTCATTCCTCCTGATCCTAAACATTTGGTTCCATCCTGTGAATATTTCAGAAGTGTTGTACATGGATGAAGTCATTGAGAGACTGAGCAGCCAAAGCTGTTAGTCAAGAACACAATGTACAAAGAGCTGGGTAAGACTTTACAGCTTCAGCATGTCTAACAAGTCATTCTCACAGGGTCTTATTTTAGTGATCAATAACACATAACTCATAATGCTTGAATTTACACTCATATATATGTATATTAATAGTCATTTTGTGCCAAACACGTGATCCTGGAGCTGATCTAGACTCACTCTACTAAACAAAGACATGCATGCTTCACATTTCATCTAGGACTTTCTCTTTGTGATATGTATTAATTTTACAATATTTATACATGTATAGTTCATAAATACACACTTAACAAGCATGGAGGCAGAAAATAAAGAAACTTAGGGTTACACTTTATTTTAAATGTAATTATACATTTAAGTACTGAGTAATATTAAGTAACTACATGTACTTATTATATGGTTTGAATTAGGGTTTGGTTTAATAATGCATAATTTATAGTTATTAATATAGTAACTACATGTAACATATGTAACAATGACACTGTACAATAAAGTGTTAGCAAACTTTGGTAGGCTACTTTTCTATAAAACGTGAAAGAAAGTTTTTTTTTTTTTTTTTTTTCCTCTGGCAAAACTGTTCCTTACCTTGCATCTTTACTCCAGTCACGATTAAACTTCCAAGGACGAAAATCCACACGTATGACATCATTGTGGCTTGAATGAAACTGAGCTGAATGAGGTCTCAAACGAATCTTAATGCTTTTAACGCGTGTAGATTTTCGTAGTACACTTCGTGTTCGCACGCATGTGGTTGGTGTGCAACTTTCCGACAACCTTTTGTTGTACAAACTTTCCTGGGTGTGCAGCTCTGAATCTAATGCCCACCCACATGTGGGATTGACTTGTGCAGGATCCAATTGCAGGTTTGACTCAGTAAAGTCTCATGCACGGAGGATGCACGAGGATCCCCTCCTCCCTCTCCTGTATCTGTATCATATCATGACATTAGCTTCAACAAAAGCATGCATATCTAGACATATAGCGCAGTGGATGGCGTTTTTACTGAGAGAGGTTATTGATCCATCTGTCTTGTTTCTCTTTAGAAACCTCATTTAAATTCATAGCGGTGTTTCTTCTTGACATGCATAAACAATTCAACCATGTGTTACATGCACAGAACGCCCTTTGCCCTCTGCCGTGCAACACACACCCGAACCCGCGACACGAAACAGCGCGTCTCGACAAACGCTTCCTAAACGATGCGAAGGAACTTCTCCAGAACAACGAAACGAACGAATGAATGGAGCTGTTTTAAAACCCAGTGAGCTGCCTACCTAGGCATCGGTTTTGGCTTTCTGCTTGCTAGAAACCCACCCATGCCTCTAGGTTTAAGACACAGCTCCATTCATTCGTTTCGTTGCTCTGGGGAAGCTCCTTCGCAACGATTAGGAAACCTATTACTATTGAACTTGAGCCACCCAGCGGGCGAACAGTGTGGCAAGCCGTTTTAGCTAAAAGGGGTGGTTGATTATGATTTCACTTTTCTAACTTTAGCTAGTGTGTAATGTTGCTGTTTGAGCATAAACAACATCTGCAAAGTTACAACGCTCAAAGTTCAAAGCAAAGGGAGATATTTGCCTTTACAGAAATCGCTTTTTAAGGACTACAACAAACAGCTGGTAGGACTAGTCAAGTCAAGTCACATTTATTTATTTAGCACTTTTTACAATACAGATTGTTTCAAAGCAGCTTTATAATGTATAAATAATGCAACAAAGTTTGTTTCCAGAAGAAAATAGCGTCACAGTCCAGTCTTAAGTTCAGAGATGTCTCATTTGTGTTGTAAAAAAGTTATTAATTTAGTTCATTTATATATATGGCCGCTCTGGAGAAAACCGTGATGTCATCGTCCAGCTCAGTTCAGTTCTCATATAATGGTGTCAATGCAGACAGATCAATATTATTGTTGAATATTAAATAAAATGTTAATTTTTAATGTCCCCAACTAAGCAACCCAAAAGCCAATGGCAACAAAGGTGAAAAAGGCAACAGAGCTTCCTCTTGGGTTAGTGACATCACAAACCCTAAAACTTACGTAAACCCCGCCCCCGGGAACGCGATTTAGTAGCTAGGAGTTGCTGTGCGAGTAAACCTCACTCCTCTGATCTCAATAGGCGCTCTAGCGTAAAACCTCACTCCTCTGATCTCAATAGGCGCTCTAGCGTAAAACCTCACTCCTCTGATCAGAGGAGTGAGGTTTATTTTACATCTTGTGAAAAGGGCATTATAGGATTAAAATGTTAAAAATGTATTAAAATGTTCCCAGAGTTTCTTGTCATAATTGCATTTTTACTAGTAAGAATTAAATTAGAGACCTCTCTAATGTGGGTGCTCGACCATGGAATCAGGACCTATGGTATTAAGAATTGAATTGTAGAGCTCTCTAATTTGAATTCTTACTAATAAATCAATTGCAGAGCTCTGTATTAAAAATAAATAAATGGAAGTCAATGGAGACATATGTCTAGGAAAAAACTATTTGTAGAGCTCTCTAATTTAATTCAAGTCACACCGTTTTGATAGGCTTTTTTAGGCTTTTTTTTTATAACGGGGGAATGGATTTGGATTTACTTTAGAGACAGTTTCCCCTAGAAATTGTTCAGTTTCACAAATTTAGAGACTGAAATATAGTAGCATATTTTCTTGTAATACGCACTACAATAATCGTTGTTTTATTTACGACTTTAAGAAAAATATTTTGCAGTGTATTAACTTAGTTTACAAGAATTTCACCTGGCGTTATTAGACGCTCGCGAAATCAGCGATCGCTTGTCAAAGTCCTCCCGGGAAGTTCGTATTTACAAGGTGGGAAGTCGGTTCCCTTTCGTCGGAGCAAGATAGCGGTGTAGCCTACATTCTCTAAGCATATTTAACACACAAAAATGCAGCAAGGTTTTTTAAACTCTACTTCTAGAAACACCAAAAATGTACATCAGGTCTGTTTAGCTTTTTTAATGTTTTTAATTAAGTCACTGTTGACTTTATCGTTGCACACGAGCAATTAAATTGTTATATTACAATGTAATTATATGTTGTGCAGGGAATTAGCATTTTGTTGTAAATAAAAAAGCCGGACAATGTCACTGCTATAGGCCTAAATAATATACGTCTCTCACTGACACGCCCCCAACTCGTAAACATCGGAGCTTAAAGAAAATCCCGAGCTTCCCACTCTTATTTACGACTTTGTGGTAGCGTTCATGTGCGTTCAGCTCGTAAATACAATCTTTTCGACGCAACATTAACCACGAACACTCACCATCAACCATCAGATGTTGACGAAAGAGTGGTTTGGAATGTTATAGTTGTGTCATAAACATGTCACAAAGTAAGTGTTTTGTTAAAGTAAAAATATAGTTTTGCCTACATTTGGTTTCATATGCAAAAATGATTCCGCAAAACGACCCAACATGCCCCCAGAAATCTTTAAACCCTAAATCAATCAATGAGAATGCGGTCTCCCCTTCACGCAGAGCTTCATTGGACAATTCCATCTGATGAAGTTGAAAAGGCGAATCAACCTGTTCCACACCAGAGCCTCTGAGTCTCTCCTCTCCAACATGATCAAGACAATCTGCCTTTCTCTGGATGATCGCTCGTGATGTCTTCAGCTCTGAATAATTCGCGAGGAATGTCAGTGCAGGAGATTCCATCAAAACCCAAAGATCTGCTCAGATGGTAGAGCATCCATGCGCCTCAGTGGACTGTTGCGAACTGAACTGAAATGCAGTCTCTCATATCACCAGTGACTAAGGCTATCCTTGTAGCGCTGTTTATTTTTGCCATTTTGCTGATCCTGTATGTAATACTGTGGTATATATGCAGAGACGTGGACTGTGATCACGGCATCTGAAGCATTGATCAGTGGAGAAGTCAGGGTGACCTCGGTAAGTCCTTCCTCATTAACACCTAATCTTTCCTGCATCGCGTAATAACAGTGGATAGAAATCATAATGAGTTATGAATCGTTCGTTTTCCAGTACATCCGTTATATCTCACTATTGAACGCTTTGAAGTGATAGAAATGTCACTCTGCAGTGACTCAAGCATCTTGTTCATTACAATGAAACGACGCGCGCGCTTATTTACCAATAATTGAATGCATTCGTTATCCATTGAGCTCAGGAACAAATTTTGCTCGCATGCACGTTCTGCTAAGGGTAGTTTATGGTTATTACAAATAAATTAAACAATAATATTCTTAGAACGTGATGAATCGGTTCCCCAAAATAGCTAAACACGAACCATGCATAGCCTATTAACGATAAGATCGATAGAGCATAAAGGTGAGTCCAGTTTCAATTTCCAAGCATTTCAACGCAGATTCCATTGTCGAAAACAAGTTACTAGTTAAACAAAAGTCCAAAGCATGCAAACTGCATCTTCACAAATTAAACAATTCTTACCCCATTTTGCATCTATAAATAGGCTCCTCCAAATATTGCAATCGATTGTTTGTTTGTTTTTTAACTTACATGCTACTTATATTTGTCTAATGTTTTGGTTTTTAACACATTGGATTAAACGTTCCTCTTTCCCTGGCTCTGACCGCAGCTTTGCAGCAGTTTATCGCAGTCTGTGGTCTGTGAACTTGGTAAAAGCATTTCATTCGTGCAGATCTGGGACTTGAGGAGACTAGCCTGTATAAAGGGTATAAAGGTTTTTCTGCTTCCCTATAGAGATCGCGAACAACACTCTTCTTTTACCGTGTTTACTGTCTTCATGTAATCCTTAAACGCGTGCCTTATATCTCTCGGTTAATGAACGTTAGTTGAAGCGCTATAAGCTGTGAACCATGCATATTTTCATGCTCGACATGCTCACATTATTGGTTAAAATGGCCATTATGGGTTGTGAAGGAGAACCCAAGGGCAGATGCAAATATCCCCCACTGCAGTGTGTTTGAGGAGCGCACTGTTGAACTCATCTCAGCAGGGTTCACTAACACTTACACTGCTGTTCCAACCAGATCTCACGGCAATTCGTACGAATTTTACGAGGTGGTTAATTCGTACGAATTCATACGACCTCATTCGTATGAATTCGTACGAATGACCTACCCCTGACCCCTCCCCTAAACCTAAAGGTCACTGGGGTTTAGACAAATCGTACGAATTCATACAAATCAGTCACATTTTACTCACTCGATTCCACAGTCAGTTTTGCATTTACACCTGTCACTTCGCAGAATAGAATTTAATCTGGCAAAGTTTGGCAAATTTATTCATGCATATGTCAAATCAAGTGTTTTTGAGTGAGGCATGAAGATCTGGGTTGAAATGGTTAAGTTTATTGTCATTCCCAGTGTGATCTGGAATGGGAACAGGCAGAAGGTGCATCCCCAGATAACTCATATCAAGTGCTCCTGCTGGTCCAGTGCTTCACCACTGTCTGCCTGTCTGTCACTCAACAGGTTTTGATGGTCATGCTGGGAATTCACTTGATCTGAATCCCTTTATTCAGTCCTTTGAAGGCAAAACGGCAACGCTTTGTAAGACTCGCTTGTATATGAAAAGCTCCACATAAATCTATATTTATTTGTGTTTCAAAGCAGTAATGATGGAACCCTTCAGTGCATCACTGAAATGTCATTCTGCTAACATTCTCATCTCCATTCAGAGGATGCACTGGCAATCGGATGATTTATTATATGTTCGAATCCTGGTTACCATATTTTTACTAATTAGATTCAATGCATTTCGTGAAAAACAGCAAAAATCAGGTTAAACAGTAAACCTTTAATATTACTTCTCACACATTATGTTTTATTTTTAAATTTTTGTGTGCTTTCCTGAAGCTCAAACAGTGGAGCAACGCCAACATCTTACATTCGATTCCCAGTGAAATTAACATTCCTGAACTGATAAACATGTACTCTTTCAACACCGAGTACATTTCTTTGGATAAAAGTGTCTGTGAAATGCATGAATGTAAATTGAAATACCCTCGCAGTGTAGTTGAAAAGACATAATTTTTTCATTTTTAGTTTGGGTCTGTGCATCTGCGGTTAACCATGAAATTGTGCACGATCATTAAAATCGTCATTTCACAACACCTCAGAGTGACGAAACTTTGCATGCATGTTTATGACCCTAAATGAGAAATTGATGTATGGAGGGAATATTTGTTTTTAATGATCCTACAAGCACCATCACAATATGAAGAAAATATTTTATGTTTTATGTTTGCAAAAACAAATGCATAGAAATACAAAAGGCTGATAGGAAAAAGCATATATTTGCCAAATCATTAATAGCCGTTATTAATAGCCTATCTCATGAGTCTCTCTTGTTTTTGCATGTGTTCATAATTTCTTTGTATGACAGTCTGCACAAAAATGTTTATCACTGATTATCACAAATAAAACAATCGACTTCAAGAACAACTTTGCAATATGTCAATTTTCCTAGTTTGGACATCTGTTTTAGGTCACTTTACTGTACTTTGGACCTCATTCGATAGTGTCAATGCAATCAAATGGATAATATTACTGAATATTAAGTGTGTAACTGAGAAAGCATCATCATCTGGCCGGCGGGTGTCTGTTTAAAGTCTTGCCCGTTGTGTTTGGTCAGGTAGAGGAGGAGGAGGAGGCATCAGAGATAAGGAACTCCTGGAAACGTAATCGAGTGGCAATCATAGAAAGTGGGCCAGAACGGGTTCTCTCGGGACGAATCTGAAGCAGTCCATGTTTCTCTCCTGCGAAACCGCCAAACGCTCACTTTCAGCTGTCAGTCGGGTTCCTTCCAGCCAAGCTGCTGTGTGACACAGGAGATATAATAAAGTCAGACATGGATGCGCCAAAGAAAAGGGTTTATAAATAGACCATATGAGTCAACCGTTATCTAAAGTTACATTTTTAACTGCCTGTTGGTGTAATCCAGATTTCAATTGGATTAGAAATGCTCTGCTTACATGGCCGGCAAATTCCGTGTGGTTACATTGCACACATTTTTATTTTATTTAGCTACTAAAAAGTGGGTAACAGTTTGTTTTGTATAGAATTGTTCTACAGTCTATACAGTATTCAATGCAATCACAGCAGAAGTAACTAATTAAATCACAAAACAATCACAGAGAGATGACAAGACTCAATGACAAACTTAACCAGAACCAGGTGTGCAACGTAATTAGTAACCATAACAACAAATGAAGAGCGGGAACGTTGGAAACAGGAACAGAACGCAGGAAAACAATGTGATGCAAACTAAAAGTCCAAAAAAACAGAACATAAATAGAGTTTGGTGATATTATAGTTACATTTTGCGATGATATAAACAATCAAGCAGTGGAGAGTTGCTATATACTATATAAATATATAGTATATCGCTTTACCTGAGTGTACCTTATATGTCCAGGTAAGGTTGGATATACATATAGTAGTTGTATAATTTGTTATTAATTATTAAATTGTGTTATTAATTCATTATGTGGTGATCTTGAGACCTGTTGTGCCCACATGAGTGACGTCCGGCCGAGGAAAATTCACAGCTTCACTCTTTATTTAATATTATTAAAGATTTTGTAGTAGTTGTGTTTGGAGTCGATGGTTTTATTTGTGATAATAATTTGGCCAGAAATTACGAACATATGCAAAAACAAGAGAGAACCAATGAAATATTAATAACTGATTATGATGTAGTCAATGTTTTCTTTGTCAGCTTTTTGTTTTGCTGGGTTTTTTCATATAAAATAAAACCTATAGCTGTAGTTTGCCTTTTTTTTTTTTTTTTTTTTTTTTGTCATATAATATTGTCATATAAATACTTTAACCAAGTTTAGTGTTTTGTTTTTCTCTCATATTTAACATATTAAAAAAAAAAAAGTAATATTTTCCAAAAACCAGTCTTATGGGTAAATTTTTTTAAAATTGAGATTTATACATCACATGAAAGCTGAATAAATAAGCCTTCCATTGATGTGTGGTTTGTTAGGATAGGACAATAGTTGGTCGAGATACAACTATTGAAAATCTGGAATCTGAGGGTTCAAAAAAATGGAAACATTGAGAAAATCTCTTTTAAAGTTGTTCATTTATGTTGGCGATTGTGCAGCATTCACTCACAGAAATACATGTTTTATATATTTACGGTAGGAAATTTACAAAATATCTTCATGGAACATGATCTTTACTTAATATCCTAATGATTTTTGGCAAAAAAGAAAAATGTATAATTTTGACCCATACACTGTTTTATTGGCTATTGCCACAGATAAACCCGTGCGACTCGAGACTGGTGACGTGATCAGGGTCACACATTTTGATGGTTAAATCGAACATATAGGGTCATTAAAAATAAATATCCCCTCACTTGGCCACTATACTGTCTAATCTCAAGGTCATTGTGAAATATACAGCAAGTCTTATTTAATTGCCTTTCGGTTTTCTCTCAGCACATGCACGGAAAACGTGAGTAATATTTGGAGCAAATAATCTGGCTCATGGCAAAGTCATCCTGAATCGGATAGTCAGAAGCGTAACGTGTGGCACCGGTGAATGCTTTAACATCGGCTGGTAATGAACAACATGGCATGGAAATGTTTGCTCTCGCTCTCTCTATCTCTATCTCTCTCTCTCTCTCTCTCTCTCTCTCTCTCTCTCTCTGTCTCTCTCGCTCTCTCTGTCTCTCTCTCTCTCTGTCTCTCTCTCTCTCTCTCTCTCTCTCTCTCTCTCTCTCTCATAACTTGTCAGCACTTCTTGCTGATTCTGGCACTGAAACTTCAGGAGTGTTTTAGCTCAGTGTTTACAGGAGAATGCGTGTCTTCAACGGAAGTGAGCATTGAGAAAACTATTCAGTGTTTTTAGCCAAACAATTATCGGCTGATAATCTTGAAAATGGTCTATTATTATTATTATATGCTTAAAAACTCTTTGTTCTTTAGCAGAGTTCAATGTATGTAAGTTCAACCTACAGTCAAACCTAAATTTATTCAGACTCCTTCAACATTTCTCACATTATCTCAGTTTATTCGCTATAGTTTAGAAACTGGTAATGAAATATGAGCAGAACTCAGTTGATATTTGACTGGTTTTGTCCGTCCTTCTGTTAGACTGTCTCACACATGAATTATGTTGAATATCTGTCAGCTGTTAAATTTAACTACACAATTAGATAATACCAGTTTAGCTCAACCAATCACCAAGCAATGCTTCATTGTGTTCAGTCTGTGTGTAAAAAGAGCATTAGCAATTAAAGACAACACACTTCAGCAAAACATGATCAGCTCAAAGTGTCCCAATCAGTTTTATATATTTTACTGGTAGTCTCTGTATGAAGAATATTTGGGTATAATATGTCACAGTTTACTTTATTCTGCTCTCCTCACTTACATAAATGAACTATAGTGTCCTGCACACACTAGTGAAACAATATCGAAAATTATATCTGGTGTCTGAATGACTTTTGCTTTAATAGCTTCTAAATAATTTGTTTTGTTCTTTATTTTATTGTTTTGTTCAGGTTTGCCCAAAGAAAATGTCAAAGTTGCAATAGTGACGTGTGGCGCCAAGGACTCGGATATGAGCCGGTCAGACAGCTGACCAATAATAGGTAACGTCCAGCC
Source organism: Squalius cephalus (assembly GCF_949319135.1). NCBI lineage: Eukaryota > Metazoa > Chordata > Actinopteri > Cypriniformes > Leuciscidae > Squalius > Squalius cephalus. The sequence continues at coordinate 1,577,195 of NC_137130.1, forward strand.
GTTCCTTTATTTATTATAATATAATCATCCGGCATTGAGATCTGTGCTTCTGTTCTGCAGGAATGACCAAAGTCAGCTTGGATTGTGCATTACGCCTCAGAAAATGTTATTAGGACGTTCAAATAAGATCACTGGCTTTTTCAGATGTACCAGTCTGGCTTTGATTTATAACATTGTACATTAATAATAATAATAATAATAATAAAACACTAAACTGACCATTTATCATTGAATTTCCAGAAGAATAACTGTATTTGTGACAGATACGGTTACTGTGATGTGTGTTATTTTACTCTCCTAGTTAAAGGATGGGCGAAAACATTGGCTTTTCTTGTTTCTGAAACAATTCTTAATCTGTGCTTATGAATATTCTATGGAAATGCAGCTGTAATGCATCACAGATGTCGTGCCGGCTGATTGTTGTCTGTTATAATGTGTTTATGAGGAAGATTTTTGATAATCTTCTCTGCATATGTCCATAAACTTCAAGAGCTTGTCAATCAAACACAGCAGATTCCAGACTAAATTCATAATTCAACTGAACAGAATTGAATTGAATTAAACTGAATTGAATTGGCCACTTCACACAAGATGTTGAATAAAATGACAGGAAGAGGAATTTACTGAATTCAAAGAAAATCAAGTCAAATAACAGAAATTTTATAATTTTTGTTTACTATTATTTAATCATGTTTTGATAAATGTATTCTCTGATATGTATTTTTTGAAGATGTACGCCATCATTTCTGCTTACCTTATTTTGGCTTTTTATCTCTTAATTGAAAGTCATAATAATTTCTTAATTTTTGTCATGTCATAATTTCGACTTGTCAGAACTTTTGTTGTTGAAGATAGACATATTTAAGCACATTAATGAAAATAATAATTTGGACTTTTTATCTCATAATTTTGACTTTTTAATCTCATAATTTTGATTAGTCAGACTTCATAATTTCAACTTTATCATAGATTTTTTTTTTAATATCAGAATTATTATGTAGTATGTCATAATTATGATTTTTGTCCTAATTTCAAATTGTCATAACTTTTTTGTTGAAGATCTAAACATTTATAGACAGTCACTCACATTTTATTTAAACCTCATAATTATGATTTAGAAAAACAGTCATAATTAGGAATATCTCATAATTTAAAATGATTTATCTCATACTTCTGACTTTTTAATTATTACTTAGTATGTGATATTTATGACTTTTCCCTCATAACTCATTAAAACTTTTTATGTCAGAATTTCGACTTATGATATATCAGAACTGTTTTTGCGTTTTTAAGCAGTTTAATGATTCATAATTTCACATTTTTCAATCTCATATTTGCAACCTTTTTTTAATCTCAGAATTGACTAAGAAAAACTTGAATTTAATGAAATTTAATAAGTTTATTCTCAAGATTGTATTTCGACTTTTTTCGCGAAATTTAACGAGTTTTTTCCCAAAACACAACAACTTTATTCTCTAAATTTAATGAGTTTATTCTCAAGATTGTATTTCGACTTTTTTCTCGAAATTTAACAATTTTTTTCCCAAAACACAACAACTTTATTCTCTAAATTTAATGAGTTTATTCTCAAGATTGTATTTCGAGTTTTTTTTCTCGAAATTTAACGAGTTTTTTCCCGAAACACAACGACTTTATTCTCGAAATTTAATGAGTTTATTCTCAAGATTGTATTTCGATTTTTTTTTCTCGAAATTTAACAAGTTTTTTCCCGAAACACAAAGACTTTATTCTCGAAATTTAATGAGTTTATTCTCAAGATTGTATTTCGATTTTTTTTTCTCGAAATTTAACGAGTTTTTTCCCGAAACACAACGACTTTATTCTCGAAATTTAATGAGTTTATTCTCAAGATTGTATTTCGACTTTTTTCGCGAAATTTAACGAGTTTTTTCCCGAAACACAACGACTTTATTCTCGAAATTTAATGAGTTTATTCTCAAGATTGTATTTCGACTTTTTTCGCGAAATTTAACAAGTTTTTTCCCGAAACACAACGACTTTATTCTCGAAATTTAATGAGTTTATTCTCAAGATTGTATTTCGAGTTTTTTTTCTCGAAATTTAACAAGTTTTTTCCCGAAACACAACGACTTTATTCTTGAAATGTAATGAGTTTATTCTCAAGATTGTATTTCGACTTTTTTTTCTGAAAATTTAACGAGTTTAATTTCGCATTATAATGACTTTAATCTTGAAATGGTTTTATTTTTTTATTATTGCTTGGCCCTAATCCTCTTCCGTAATACACAGACTTGGTCATAATTAGTTTTTTTATTTTCTTATTTTATATAATAGTTACTTGAGTCATAACATTTTTTTTTTTTTTTTTTTTATGTAGACGTTTTGCAGCAGATTTCTGAGCTCTTGTGAGACTCACAGCGGTGTTGCTCGTCCCCTCAGCTTCAGCACAGTTAATAGGAGCAGATAATTAGGTTATACATTTAATTCCCAGAAGCCAGAAATATTACCTGGCAAATTAGCGCCTCTAGGCTTACTAACTACTATTATTAATGGGATGATAGTGAAGTTCTGAGTTATTGTCGCGATGTCGATATGTGTCAGATTATAAAACAGCCAGTCTGATTGGATGAGCCGCTGCAAAACGCAGATTTCTCTGATTTATTAACAGCATTTTTATGTTGCATGCATTGCATATCGCACGTTCACCATGCAGAAGGCTTCAGTCTGTGGTCGACCCGAAATGCTTTTCAGTGGCCATTGCAGATATAAATATATCTGACGATAATAATAGAGCAAATGAGATGCATAAATGGGTGTAACAATATATCGCAATACAAAAATACAACAATATGTATCGTATAGTTCACCCAAAATTTTTCAGAGTTTGAGTGTCAGTTCTACATTAAACTACTATATATGATGTTGAATATAATGTATAATAATGCAATAGGGGAATATTTGTGTGTCCTGATAATGCCAAATGTCTGATGTTACAGTAAAAAGTGGCCTACATTATTTTAAATATATCTAGTGAATGTGAAATCATATTCATCTACAATAATTCTGTATTTTCATCTTCAGAATCATGAATATTGTTATTCTGGTGTCTCTATTGTCCTGAGCTTTGGGTTTCCAAGCCTATTCATTTACACACACAATGTAAAAGCAAATATAGCATTTTAATCAACAATTAAACCATTTATCATATGTCTTGGAGTATCGTGATAATATCGTATCGTGAGTTCAGTATGGGTGTTATTTATAGGGGTGTTCAGTGGGTCTCGTTACACCCCTATAAATAACACTTATTTTTGTACAGTATTCACTATGATACTTAAACACTGTTCATCAGTCAAGGGCTCAAAATGGACAAATATGGAATGAATAATAAGTGTGTCACTTGTGCACCGCATGCAGTTATTATGTCATAAAACATCCGCTAATAAAGGGTTTTTGTCCAGCGTTCAGCCTCACATGATGAACGGGAGGTTCGGCTGCTGTGAAGAAGCTTTGTGAGGAGACCGAGACGCTCAGGGTGAGTCGAGCTTTTACATCTCTCACTCGTAAGATGATGACCATCAACGAGCTGTTTATGATTTATGATTAATGAAACTAACTCTCGTGTAGGACATCATCACAGGGACGTTTGAGACGTTTCAGGTTGTGGAGACGCACAATTAATGCTAATGCACGTCAGAATTTATTATGTTATATGTAATAATTTTAAAAAAATCTCATAATTTAACATGGTTTATCTCATACTTTTGACTTTTGAATATAAAGATTATTTCTTATTATGCCATATTTATGACTTTTTCCTCATAATTATGACTTAGTATGTCATAATTATGACTTTTATGTCATAATTTCGAGTTATGTCATAACTTTTTTGCTGCTGAAGACGTAAGAAATGTTTAAGCAGTTTAATGAATCATAATTTGACTTTTTCAATCTCATCATTTCAACCTTTTTTAATCTCATAATTATGACTAAGAAAAACAGACTTAAGTTAGTCATAATTATTATGTTTCTCGTAGTTTCATATTTTCTTATTTTACACCATAGTTATTCATGACAATTGTTTTGAATGAGCTCTTCATAAAATCTCTCACTCATAAGATGCAGAGATGATGTTACTGACCATCAATGAGCTGTTTATGATTTATGATTAATGAAACTAACTCTCGTGTAGGACATCATCACAGGGACGTTTGAGACGTTTCAGGTTGTGGAGACGCACAATTAATGCTAATGCATGTCAGAGTTTATTATCTTGAACTAACTATATGTAATAATTTTGTAAAAATCTCATAATTTAACATGGTTTATCTCATACTTTTGACTTTTATATATAAAGATTATTTCTTAGTATGTCATATTTATGACTTTTTCCTCATAATTATGACTTAGTATGTCATAATTATGACTTTTATGTCATAATTTTGAGTTATTTCATAACTTTTTTTGCTGTTGAAGAAGCAGTTTGAATGAATCATAATTTGACTTTTTCAATCTCATAATTTCAACCTTTTTTAATCTCATAATTATGACTTAGAAAAACAGACTTAGTCATTATTATTATGTTTCTCGTAGTTTCATATTTTCTTTCATAGTTACTTGAGTCATGACAATTGTTTTGAAATGTAGACATTTTTTATGAGCTCTTGGTAAAATCTTTCACTCATAAGATGCAGAGATGATGTTACTGACCATCAACGAGCTGTTTATGATTTATGATTAATGAAACTAACTCTAGGACATCATCACAGGGACGTTTGAGACGTTTCAGGTTGTGGAGAGGCAGAATGAATGCTAATGCACGTCAGAATTGATTATGTTGAACTAACTAACAAAATGTCAGTGACAAGCTAAAGACAAGCTGGAGAAAAACAGGCATGAAGTGCTTTTATATGGTGTGCAAACAGTTATTATGTCGGAGCCGCCTGTCGTCTCTTCACATAAACACGGTTTAAGAGGAAAACACAGTGTGTCTGTAGTTAAAGCGTATGTTCTTCTGCATTTTGGCGATGTTGTTTGTGCATTTTGAAGAGAACAAGCCACAGAATACAGTGTTTTAGTGGCAGTGATGTGCTCCCGCTGTGATGAACAGAGCCAGTTTGTTTTAAAGCGTAGTTTCTTGAAGATGTGTTGGTGGTGTTTTCAGGTTGCCCAGCAATGCTTCTGTATGGACAAGCCTTAAACGATTCACTCTAGGCTTTAGTGAGTTATAAATCAGTCAGGGAAGTGCAGGTGGCTTCCCATGAGCCCCTGCTGGCGTTTGCTAGGAAAAGACGAGCCGCTGGATACACATTACAATCAGTGGACATTACTTAACCCTATACAGCATACTTAGTTATCAACATGATCAGAAATGATGAAACCAGTCCTTCTGTCGTCTGAGTGATAGTTTAGACATGTTTAGCAAGCGTCCGCCTTCGGCTTGTGTCTTTCTGCTGTCAAATCTGCACTGGTTTTTAAGTAAACATAATAAATATTGTTAGTAATATTTCAAGATGAACACTTACTGGACTGAAGCAACTTTGGTTAACTTGAAATACATCATTTTTAAGTCCCCCTGTGGTGAAAATCCAGCTTGTTGTTTATGTGTCTATGTGCTGTTTTTAATATGCTTTTAGACAAACCATGTGTAAATTCATAAGTCCTTGTGTATCATTGGTTTAGAGCTCACAGGGATCAGAGTTTGCTACAGAATGTGGAAGATCAGCTGGAAAGTTGCAAGTTATTTTCACCTATTTGCATTTTGTAAATTTATTTCTTAGTGTTTTCCAGAAAAAAAAACAGAAAGTAGAATCCAGCTACTTAAGGGAAGAATGGACAATACAGAGTAGCGTTTCTAAAAGCATCGTGAGCCTGATGCCGGGGTCAGACTACACAACATTTTAGTCTTTTACGATAGTCAGTGTGTCAGATTTTGCAATGTTGACTCCTAAAATCCTTGTCAAGAAACACGTTGCTTCCCGACCAATCATCGCTTGCTCGTGCGTGATGTCACCGAAGAGGCGGAGCTAGCCACTAACTTAAAGTCCCCCTGTAGTCAATAATTGTATCCCTTAAAACTCATCTTTGATCATCAAAATTACGTCATTTAAACGTTTTTTCCTTGAATAAAATTCTTAATGCTTTAAAATATCTTGAATGTAACTCGACACCGTTGCCTCATTTAGTATGCGTGGTTCTATGAATATGCAAATGAGCCCCGCCTCCACTCACTCACTCAGCTCAGAGATCCACTGGTTGACGATCACACGTTGATCTGATTGGTTACAAGGTAGTTTGTGACGTCAGAAACACCAGCGATTTCAAAGTGTGTTTTTGAGACTGTCTTTGGTTCACTGCAGTTTTAAGGAGGAAATACTCAGCAATGCTGTCGACTTATGAATTTACACATGATTTGTCTTAAAGCAGATTAAAAACACCACATAGACACATAAACTACAGTAAAAACTGGATTTTCACCACAGGGGGACTTTAAATCTTGTCTTCCACTGTCGTCACTTCCTTTTATCCTTCCACTCATTAACATTCGCTCCACCGGATCCCACAGCTCGTGGCCCCGCCCCTTTAAATGCATATGCATATTAATTTACATAGAAAATACATACTTTACACTGCAGAAGCAAGTGGTAAGTTTTGTATGTTATTATGCATAATCAATATACTATGTAAATGTATATGCATATAAATTTGAATGAATATTTCTATACACAGATGCACATTATATGCATTTAAATGTATATGCATATACTATACAACAATATACACTGCAGGAATAGTAAGGGTAATATGTTAGCATGCTATTCTGAAGGTGAACTTATTTTGTGTGTGTGTGTGTGTGTGTGTGTGTGTGTGTGTGTGTGTGTGTGTGTGTGTGTGTGTGTTGAAAATGCAGTTTTGTCAGTCCCTAATGCTGCTGATGAACCTGTTCAGACAGGAATATGCCGAATCCTCCCAGCAATCTTCACACCGTGATTGAACGAGTCGTTTCTGTGGCATCACTTGAACATCAAGCCTCGCTCTCGGCAGACATGACACTAAAAGACTTTTTCCCGAGTCACTTGTCACGGAAGAGGCAGTGGGACACTAGGAAGGGCTCATTCATCTGGATGGGATTCCTCAAAGTTTCAGCACTAAATTAGGAGCATGAGTCACTCTAGATGAATGATTCATCTCAGGTCTCATAAATCTCTCTAACCCTGTGAGGGGATTGTCTCTCTCAGAAGCTGATCTCTAATATCTGCTCTCTGTGACGAACACATCAAGACATTAATAACCTCAGCCAAGAGATTTTACATAGACTCAGTTCATTAAGATTTCCCACAGTTAAAACACTTCTATCTCAGAGTCAAGTGTGAGATATTCAGCTTAGTTGGTAGTTTGACGTCTTGATGAGAGAAACGCTGACAAAACTTTGACAAGGTTCATGTTCATTGAAAATATACACTGCAGAAATAGTAAAAGCATAGTTTGTCATTTTGTAATTTTTATATAGTAATTAAATGTATATGCTGTATCCATATGCATATTATATTCATATAAATGTACATACTTTATAGAAAATACATAATTCTACAATATTCTATATTGTGTTAGTTTATTTGCATATACATTTAACGTATAAGCATATTGATAAATGCATACAAATGTATATGCATATCAAGTTATGATATAGAAAATACATAGTATGATATTTTGCATTTTCTATATAGTCTGTACACATGTGTAAAATATCTTTATGAATATGCATATATGCATTTAAATTGATATGCATACAAAGTGATATGCATATAGAAAATACATAACATACTATGTATTTTCTATATTGTATGTACATTTATATGCATATATCTGTACGAATATGCATATTATATGCATATTAGTTTAGATACTGTATAGAAAATACATACTAAACACTATGCATTATATTATATATTATATTTTATTATATATATTATATGCATATACATACTAAAAAGAAAATACAAAATGACACTGTATTTTCTATATCGTATGTAAACTTATTTGCATATACATTTAATATATATATTTAATATATATATTTAATAAGCATATAGATAAATGCATACAAATGTATATGCATATAAATATACATTCGGTATAGAATACATAGTATGATATTTAGCATTTTCTATAGTATGTAAATGTGTATGCTTATAAATTTGAATGCATATATCTTTATGAATATGCATATATGCATTTAAATTTAGATACTAAATAGAAAATACATACAATATTTTATATATCGAATGTAAATGTATATACATATAAATGTAAATGCATATAATATGCATATGTATATAGATAAATGCATACACATTTATATGCATATATCTGAATATGAATATGCAAATTCAATGCTTTTTAAATTAAAATTTATACGCATATAAATTTAGATACTATATAGAAATGGCATGCTATACACTGCAGAAATAGTAAGTGTATTCTGTTATATATTTTCTATATAGTATGTAAACTTATATGCATAGAAATTGAAATATATTTAATAATCATTTCATTTCAATTTACATTTATTTATATAGCGCTTTTCACTATACACAAAAATTTTAAAGCAGCTTTATAGAAAATGCATGTTCATACAAAATATGCATATAAATGTACATACTAAATTGAAAATATCATGGAAGTTTAAAATTGTGGTTTCCAAATTCCTAGCCTGAAAAAAGTTATGGAAACAAACAAAAGCCACGGGATAATTTACTCTAAATTCGCTATTCAGTTATTCATTTTAAATCTCAATATCCATTATTCAGCTGATATGGATAATTCTTATGCAGTGTAGTGTACGAGGCTGAGATGAAACACGCTTTGATTCAGTCCTGTCGCGTCACTCTTGGCTTTTAACAGTCCGTCTTCAGTCTGGTGTTTGAAACAGCAGGAGATCTTCAGTCCGGAAATAAAAGTATATAGAGGTGACCTTGTCTGGACAAATGCAAATTAGATGCAGAACAGATGCTTCCTGATACTCTCATTGGCTGGAGCGAGTTGATTTCCTTATGCTGCCAAGTCTCTGACTTTAATATTACATGTATCAAAAGGTCAAAGGAACAAAATGATAAAAGATAACGTCATTACTACAAATGATTTATGGGTAACACTTTACAATAAGGTTTATTAGTTAACTACAGATTAGTTAACATGAACTAATAATACTTCTACAGCATTAATTAATAAGTTCATATTCATTTCAACATTTACTAATACATTATTAAAATCAAAGGTTGTATTAGTTAACATTAGTTAATGCACTGTGAACTAACATGAACAAACAATGAACAGCTGGATGTTTGTTAACTAACATTAAAAGATTAATAAATCCTGTAACAAATGTATTGCTCATTATTAGTTCATGTTAGTTAATACATTAATGTTAACTAATGAACCTTATTGTAAAGTGTTACCGATTTACGATTAATTAAAATTAGGGCTGTCAAACGATTAATCGCGATTAATCGCATCCAAAATAAAAGTTTGTGTTCACATAATATATTTGTGTGTATGGTGTATAATTATTTTCTATATATAAATACACACACATGCATGTATATATTTAAGAAATATTTGCATGTATATACTGTGTATATATATTTATATTATATATAATTTATATTATATATAAATATTTGACATATAAATAACACATTTTTCTTAAATATATATGCATGTGTGTGTATTTATATATAGAAAATAATTATACTCCATACACACAAATATATTATGTGAACACAAACTTTTATTTTGGATGCGATTAATCGCGATTAATCGTTTGACAGCCCTAATTAAAATAGTTAGATTTCCAGGTGAATGTGAAATGTGGGATTTGGATGGGGAAAATGTGTTGGTAAAAAATAAGGAATTGATTATTACAAGCAAAAAGGAAGTTTATTTCATTGCATTTAGATGAAAGATTATGAGAAACAAACATGTTTTCCTGGAATGACGGACAGTTTGGCCTGAGCAAGAGACTTTCCTCCAAGCTATTTACAATTGCCTTGCAAAGCTTTACACTGGTGGAAAAATCTCAGAAATTTCCGAAATGCTCCCGACAGCATCAGCTTTCTGAAGGAAATACATCAACAAAGTCCAGAGGCAAAGCACTTTTGATTTCTGTAAACTGAGAGAGACTCCAGAGTTAATGGAGAGGATATTTCCTGCGTTCCAGGAGAAAACATTTCCTCAATTTTGCAAGCGTAACGGTGTGTTTGTGAAGAGATGTCGTCATCGTCCTCCGCGAGGGACTTATACTCACAGCCAAATGTCCTTCAGC